>NC_089804.1:34207346-34234846 GCF_029633855.1 Hoplias malabaricus | reverse complement strand
AGCTACACGTACTAGCTCAGAGAAAACGAACCTAGAGCTACACGTACTAGCTCAGCGAACAGGAACCTAGAGCTACACGTACTAGCTCAGAGAAAAGGAAACTAGAGCTACACGTACTAGCTCAGAGAACAGGAACCTAGAGATACAGGTAATAGCTCAGAGAAAAGGAACCTAGTGCTACACATACTAGCTCAGCGAACAGGAACCTAGAGCTACACGTACTAGCTCAGAGAACAGGAACCTAGAGATACACGTACTAGCTCAGAGAAAAGGAACATAGAGCTTCATATACTCGCTCAGAGAAAAGGAACCTAGAGCTAAACATACTAGCTCAAAGAACAGGAGCCAAGAGCTACACGTACTAGCTCAAAGAACAGGAATCAAGAGCTACACGTACTAGCTCAGAGAAAAGGAACCTAGAGCTACACATACCAGTTCAGAGAACAAGAACCTAGAGCTATGCATACTAGCTCAGAGAACAGGGACCTAGAGCAAGATGTTATAGGATTGCACAAATGAACTAGAACAGAGAACAAGAACTTATGTTTAAATGCACTAGCATCAAAAACACAGAGGAAGTACCTAGACCCAAAAATAACAACACAGAGCATTACACCACAGCAACTCACAAAGAAACCTGGAGCTGAACATCTGGACTAACAGAGAACTGAGTAACAGAGGAACTGAAGAAAGGAGGAACCAAGGAACAGAGGAACGAAGAAACAGAGGAACGAAGAAATGAAGGGATGTGCGGAAAAATCGCTGTGACAGTAGCACTCAGACCCTCAGCTTCCTAAAGCACCAATTACCTGCAATTCTCCTGTGTAGCCGACTTCAAAAGAGCCCAATTCTCTCTGGGAAATCTATCTATCTATCTATCTATCTATCTATCTATCTCTATCTCTCTCTCTCTATCTATCTATCTATCTATCTATCTATCTATCTATCGTTATAATTATATAGCGCCTTTCTAGATAACCAAGGATGCTTTACAATCCACACTGCTCAGAACACTCCATCCACACACACACCGGTGAGTGGAGTGCGGCACAACCCGTGTTAAAACATGTTCTTCCACACATTGTATGCAGTTGCATATTTCCACAGGAGAGGGCTCCAAACTTGCAAAGATTGCAGGTTTAACAGCCTCACAGCTCCAAACTACAGCAGCACATTTCAGGCACCGAACACATCTGGCCTGATCGTCTCTGTCTGAGGAACAAGAGGAAATCTGGATGAACTACATTTCTCCTCGAGCTGTGACTGAACTGTGCTTCACAGAGCACCCTCCAGACTCAGGAAAGTCAGGTTTGTGTGAACGTTATCTGGTTAATTAAGGTGTCAGCGATCAGCCAGACGGCCCGGGGGCTGCATGAAGGTTTGAACATGGGCTGTGGATCACAACGGGAGGTTCAGAAAGCGCTCGAACTGAATGACAGTAAAATCGTCTCTTCCCCTAAGCTCCAGCTGAACTCCGGTGGTTACTGCGGAGGAGAGAGGTCTTTATTAACACATCTGGATAAAGGGTGAAGGGAGGATAGAGCATGAGCCATGTCTTCTGCTAGTGACAGATCTATGAGCCACGGGAGGAGATCGGAGGGTTAGTTCTGTGAGAAATCTAATCACACTCTAATTTACACAGCTCTCCATCCACAGCCCAGCTCTGTAAGCTCCTCTAAATCTACACCAATACATATCATCACCAGTCTCCAAAATCTGCAAAGCAGTAACTTTACATGAGAACAAAAAAAAACTTAACTTTCAATGGAAGTTAATGTATAAAGATTTAATTCATCATATTTGAGTCATTTTGGTGCATTTCTATTGGTTCATTCATTATGAAATTTTCACACAGTGTGAAGGACAGCTGCTGTGTTCAAATGATGTAGTAAACTAAACACCCATACTTATGCAGATACATGTTTTTTTTTTTTGAGAGCAAAGATATCAAGACATCCCTTATAATTAGTGAATACTGCATGTGTGAGTGTGTGTGTGTGACAGCTCCTGGGTCCTGGGGTTGTGGATTTGAGCCCCTCTCTGTGAGGGGTTTGGTGTTCTCCCCGTGTCCACGTGGGTTTCCTCCAGGTGTTCCCGTTTCCTCCTACATTCCAAAAACACACGTTGGTACGTGGATTGGCTACGTGTGTGTGTGTGTGTGTTCCACTGAGCTGTTTTTATTTTAAGCAGTTTTCTGTAATACTGTGAATTTGTACTCTGTTGTTTTGGGAAATTAAAAACAACATGTATTCTACTTTTCGTTCCTTAATCTCTGAAACTGTTGCCTTCAGCTTTTGATCTGATCTCATCTGCATAGCTCTGCTTTCTGGGAGTGGAGTGTGTGTGTGTGTGTGTGTGTGTGTGTGTGTGTGTGTGTGTGTGTGTGTGTGTGTCTGAGTGTGTTCATCAATCTTGTCGGAGTGTTTGTTGTTTTCAGCCATCAGTCTGACATTTTGGTGAATTGAAAATGCCATACAACACACAATGCAAAATTACACGACGCAATTTATGTGCAGCATTTGTGTGTGTGTGTGTGTGTGTGTGTGTGTGTGTGTGTGTGCGTGTGTGTGTGCGTGTATCAGTAGCTGATTCATTATATTTCCCCCTGCAGCCGTAGTCAGATGAACCAAAGTGAAAATAGGAAACTGAATATGTTCCATACACAAAGTGTCGGAGGTGTTTGTTGTGGGTTATTGTGGTAGGAGATGAATAATGTGGGCCAGCAGTGTTTATATCACCATCACCAAAGCAGTATGTCATCATCGGCCAGTCTGCTACTTTAATAAGCTTCACAGACTCCATATTCTTTAACCTGAGCATTGTTTTAATTTATAATGCCTATAAAATTTATGTGCTCAGACTCTGGCAGCTGGAAAACGGCTCCCGTCAACATCACACCCTTGGGAATGCTCTGTTTACTCTGGGGGGCAGTGGCATGTACCCAAATGTGATTTTCCAGCTTCCTGCACATTGTGTTTGAGTTATGGGGCTGTAAAATTTTGGAGTGTGTTGCAAGTGCTTATGGGAAATGTAGTTCTGCATCTCAAAGGCCTAGCTAGGGTAAACATCCATTCCCTCTTCACGCAGTCTGTTGCTCTTCAACGCATGAATAGCCTCTACTCATCTTGGAATGCTTTACAGTAGGTGCTGTGACATTGCTGTAAGGAATTGATGGCATTCAGCCTTAACAGAACATTATTATTCTTGCCTTCAAATTACAGCTTCTAAATAACTGTCATGCTCCACTGAGCTGTTATAAGGAGAATAGAGCCTCTGTCATTGCTACTCCAGGCTCAACACTGCAGAAACTGCATTATGTCACTTTTGGAGGAGGGTAGGTATTAATACCTCTCCTGCTGATGCCTGGGATTGGATATGCTGACGTTAGGCTCATGTGCAGCTGCTCCGGGCAGTCCCTTTGCACCTTAACCTCAGACCAAATCACTCAAAGTAACAGACACTGTAAACATCAACTCGCAATTCAGAAGGTCCATCTGCCTCGAGCAATTATTCTTTTTTGGCGCTTTTCCACTGCATAGAACTTACACAACTCTACTCGACTCGTCGGGCTCTTTTGCTTTTCCACTGGCCAAATCTGGTACCTTGTCCCTGGAACCGGGTAAGTTTTCAGTCCCAGCTCACTCCAGGTTCCAACCGTGCCGAGTAGTTACTAAATGGTGATGTGTAAACCCTGCAGAGCTCTGATTGGCCTGAGCCATGTCAATCACCACAAAATGCAGAGCTCATTCAAATCCACCACAAACTGCTGCTTGTAAAATCACTTAAGTTACAGCAGCTTTCACATTTATTTTTATCGGACTCACAACGGCAGTTCGTAACTTTACTTCAAGGTGTTTTGAAGAGGTTTATATGCTCCTTGGCTAACGAAAATGCCCAGTGAATGCCGAATGTATAACACACACACACACACACAATGTTGACAGGTTTATATAGAGCAGTAACGTGTTGGAAGAGACAATGAATTATGTATTGTTGATTTTCTAGGGCTGTAATTTAAAAATAATTCCATAATTTCCCAGAGGAACATCTCTCCAAGAGAAATGGCAGAGAGCTGTTCATCCACACATACTCACACACACACGCATACATATACACACAAAACAGACCAGAGATCCAGTGTGTTCTGGACTATTCATTCCTTTTCGCTCTCTGTCTCTTGTTCTTATATTTCAGCATCAGTTTGCAGAAGAGTCCTGACCTTACAAATGTTGATATTACATCATCGTATCTTCTATATATTACAAAAAACACCAGTAATTTCTTCCTGGACAGAAAAATTAAACACAAAACTCTTCTCTGTTCCTTTGTTCACATTCTGGTTAGAACAATGCCTTGCATTTAAGCCAATACTAAAATGGTGCTAAAACAAAAACAGAGCTGCATGAAAGGATTTCTCATGTATTTAAAAAATATCTTAGAAAAAACTTTTTTCTAACTTTTTTTATAGCACAAAAGTATCCAACACATCTTAAAATAAATGATATATATTTCCATGAAATATTGTGAGGAAGGATAATCGGCTACTTCCAAAACAATATATGTACATATACAAGCCTACATAACATACTAAACACAGAAACACAAAAAAAGACGAACCACTTGGTGAGAATCCCGTTTGGCTGTTTCTGTACCCGTTTGGAAGCTGTTTTGATCGCTCGGGTTTTCCTGTTTACTCGTTTCCATTGTTATTTCTATATTTATATGCTTTTATAACCTACTAACCATCCATAGATCTATCTTTTAGATTGTCTCCGCAGGAATATTCATTACAGAGGCACTAAAACTGCCACCGGACCCTGGAGTAACGTTCTTGGTGTAAGTTACTAAAATTCACTAAAAGCGGTAAGTACCTGCAATTCCATGGCTACTACTGGCTGTTTTGCCTGCTCAGAGTGTGGCATGTTTAGTTTAACGCCCTTTTCCACCTCTAGCGATAAATATAGTGATTGTATTTGTAGTAAGTGTCAGCTAGTTAGCTCTCTGGTGGATAAAGTGGACCAGTTAGAAGTGCGCATCCGGAGCTTATTATTGTTGAGGGATAAACAGCGAGATTCAGTGTTAGCAACTCCGGGTGCCTTAGGGAGAGTTAGCACCCCCACGACTCCGGCGTTAGAGCCCTCACAGCGGGGTGAATGGGTGACGTCTCGGCGTCATAGCCGGAAAGCTAAGGCTGATGCTAACGCTGAGGCCAAAGCTAGCCCACCGGGACACCACGCTCCTCCGATTCGCGTGTCAAACAGGTTTGCCCCGCTCAGCAAAGCACCCGCTGAGGAGCCTGTTAAGAGTGCTCTGGTTATAGGAGACTCTATTGTTCGGCACGTGAAATTAGCTACTCCTTTAGGGGCGCCGGCAGTAACAGTTAGCTGTTTATCGGGAGCCAGAGCGCCGGATATTAGTGGCAACCTTAGACTGTTAGCTAATAGGAGATATTCGAGGGTAGTCATTCATGTAGGGGCCAATGATATTCGTCTGCGGCAGTCTGAGGTAACTAAGGGTAATATTAGAGAGGTGATTAAACTGGCCCAGACGATGTCCGATGCCGTAATCTGTTCTGGCCCCATACCAATGCGGCGTGGCGACGAAGCTTACAGCAGACTTTGGGCGTTAAACTGCTGGATGTCCAAGTGGTGTTCCGAAAATCAAGTGGGCTTTATAGACAATTGGTTACGTTTTGAGGGCAAGCCTGGTCTTATAGGTAGGGATGGTATCCACCCAGGGTGCTGCCTTACTTTCTTGCAGTATAGCACATAGTCTTTTAGTTAGTCAGCAGAGTAGTGTAGATAGCTGCTGACAATCCAGAGCCGGGACCAGGCCGCAGACAGACAGGCTAAACCGACCGTCTGCGAACTGTCTTGAGACGTCACCCAGGTTCAACTGTATTGAGACTGTGTCTTTCCCCTGAACTAAATGTAAAAGTAGAAAAACAAAATCAGCCTGTTTCAGCAACCTAATCAATATTAAATCATACACAACACCTAGCAGCAACACCTCAGAACTAAAATTTGGGTTACTCAACATAAGATCACTAAACTCAAAAGCACTCATCGTAAATGATATTATAAGTGATCATAAATTCAATGTTTTCTGTCTCACGGAAACGTGGGTTAAACCAAATGAATATTTAGCACTAAATGAAGCCACCCCCCTAGGCTATAATTATGCACATAGCCCAAGAATATCAGGCAAAGGAGGTGGAGTATGTGTAATTTACCAAAATACCCTAGAAATTAGTCTTAAACAATGTGACACCTTCTCTTCTTTTGAGGTTCTCTCCACTATTATTACAAATCCGGTCACAAAAAAGGACGCATTTTTATTATGCAACATTTACAGACCACCAGGGCCTTACTTAGAATTTCTGAAAGAATTCAGCGAATTTGCTACAAACCTAGCGGTGTGCAATCATAAAGTTATAATTGTAGGAGATTTCAATATCCATTTTGAGAAGGAAAGTGACCCACTAAAAAAGGCATTTACCTCAATCTTAGACTCTATTGGTATTACTCAAAATGTAACAGGGCCTACACACTACTGCAGCCACACTTTAGACTTAGTTCTGACACTAGGTCTTAACATTGACAAAATTAATATCTTACCGCAATCCTCAGCAATCTCCGATCATTACTTAATTTCATATGAGCTACGTTTTAGCCATAATATATGTAAGAACCCTCGCTATTCTACAAGGCGTATAATAAAACCATCTACCGCCCTACAATTTATAGAAAACCTACCAGAACTATCGACCCCAGTTCCAACTACATCAGACCCAATGGACCTAGATGTACTAACTGATTACCTAGAAAATACCTGTCGATCTACTTTAGAAAAGGTAGCACCACTTAAACATAAAAGTATAAGACAGAAAAAGCTCGCACCATGGTATAACAATAAGACCCGTACTTTAAAACAAACATTACGAAAACTAGAGCGGAAATGGCGATCAACCAAGCTTGAAGTGTTCCATTCTGCCTGGAAGGACAGCCTTATAGAGTATAGAAATGCCCTCACTAAAGCTCGCTCAGCATATCTGGCCTCGCTGATCTCCCATAATAAAAATAATCCGAGAGCACTGTTTAGTGTGTTTTCTAGAATTACAAAAAATCAAGCAGGTTCCGAACAACTAATTCCAGCAACTCTCACCAGTAAAGATTTTATGGACTTTTTTAATAATAAAATTGAGAATATTAGACAACAAACTCTAGCCACAGGATCAAATCCATCCTGGCTGCCACCTGATGTGAATGAAATAAAACATAATATAACTGTAAAAGAAAGACTTGAAACCTTTTACCCACTCCCACAATTAGAACTAGAGAAGATTATCACCTCCGCAAACTGTACAACTTGCACACTTGATGCAATTCCCACAAAGTTGCTCAAAGAAGTATTACCAGCTATTATTGATCCTCTTTTAACTATAGTAAACTCATCGCTTAGTCTGGGCCATGTACCCAAAGCTTTTAAACTAGCAGTTATTAAACCTATGATCAAGAAACCAAATCTTGATGCTAGTACACTGTCTAATTACAGGCCTATTTCTAATTTGCCATTTCTGTCTAAGATCTTATAAAAAGCTGTGGCCCAACAACTTAGTTCATATCTACATAAGAATCATATATATGAAAAATTCCAATCTGGATTCAGGCAACATCATAGTACAGAGACAGCTCTAGTCAAGATAACAAATGATCTTCTTCTTGCCTCTGATCAAGGCCACGTATCCCTGTTGGTGCTTCTTGACCTAAGCGCAGCCTTCGATACAATAGACCACAATATTCTCATAGAAAGGTTAGAAAACATGGTTGGAATCTCAGGGACAGCCCTATTATGGTTCAAATCTTACTTAACGGAACGTTATCAATTCGTAAAAGTAAACAATCTAAATTCAAATTATTCTAAAGTAAGATTTCCACAAGGCTCTATTTTAGGACCATTATTATTTACATTATACATGTTACCGCTAGGCACAGTTATAAGATACCATGACATTAACTTTCACTGTTACGCAGACGACACACAATTGTATATTTCAGCCAAGCCCGATGACAAACACAGATTAAAGAAAATAGAGGACTGTGTAAAAGACGTGAAAGGCTGGATGTTGCGTAACTTCCTCCTTCTAAACAGCAACAAAACAGAGGTCCTACTTTTGGGTCCAAAAGTGACAAGAAATAAATTATCAGACTTAATTTTAAATCTAGCTAACTTTCCAGTTAAACCTGGTTCAGCAGCAAAAAATCTTGGTGTCATAATTGACCCGGATTTATCATTTGATCAACACATAGGTAGTATCACTAGGACAGCTTTTTTACATCTTCGCAATATTGCTAAGATTAGAAATGCCTTATCCCTCCAGGACGCAGAAACATTAGTACATGCCTTTATTACTTCAAGGCTTGACTACTGTAACGCACTACTGTCAGGATGCACCAGCAGCAATCTAAGAAAACTTCAACTAGTTCAAAATGCTGCAGCTAGGGTCCTCACTAAAACTAGAAAATTTGAACATATCAGCCCAGTTTTATCATCACTTCATTGGCTGCCTGTTAAATTCCGCATTGACTACAAAATTTTGTTATTAACATATAAAGCTCTACATGGGCTTGCTCCTGAATATCTTCAAGATACAATTTCCTATTATGAGCCTCCACGTTCACTCAGATCACAGAATACTGGATTTTTAAATGTTCCCAGAATTCAGAAGGCCTCAGCTGGGGGAAGAGCCTTTTCTTATAAAGCCCCCCAACTCTGGAATGATCTTCCAGAAAATGTTCGGGACTCAGACACAGTCGCAATCTTCAAATGTAGGCTAAAAACTCATTTGTTTAGTTTATCATTTGGTAGCTAATGCTCCCCCATAGATAAAGGCGGCAGATCTGGGGGGTCCATGGACACAGGGAATTATAGTATACTGAGACGCTGGTGCTGTCATCCCGCCGCTTCTCGCGATCACTCAGGTTTGTTGACGGTGGAGCGGAGGGATGCCAGTGTTTCAGGATGCTCCCGTGTCTGTGTGTCCTCCTGGTTCTCTCCTTTTAGTTAATGCTGTCATAGTCAGATCTGCCGGAGTCATTAGCCACACTCTGGAAATTTTCATATTTTCTATTTTACAAACACAAAACAGTTCAAAACTAATTCCATCCCTTTACATCTTTTCGAGTAAACGACTGCCCACCTGTCTGTCTGGACACTGATGGATGACTGTCGAGATCCTCCTCCACGCTTCAGACCAGCTGCCCACGCTCCAGCAACCACCAAGTGCCTTGAAGCTGTCCCTACACTGAAGTTCTCATGGACTACTAACTATCATCACCAGTAGATTGACCAGAGGAGGATGGGTCACCCCTTGTGAGCCTTGGTTCCTCCCAAGGTTTCTTCCTCAGCTGGGGGAGTTTTTCCTTGCCACTGTCGCCCCTGGCTTGCTCACTTGAGGGTTTTACATTTGTCTTTACATTTCATGTCAAATCTTGTCTTACTGGAATTCTGTGAAGCTGCTTTGTGACAACATCAGTTGTGAAAAGCGCTATATAAATAAATTTGATTTGATTTGATTTGATTTGAAGAGTGTCTTTCACCCAATGAGGATTAAAGGTTTTTTTTTTAGATTTCTAGTTAGTCAAAATTAGTCTCCTAGCCAGTAAGATGACAAAAGCTATAAGATCTTTTTGGGTTTAGATAGAGAGAGTAAAGAGCGAGTAACCCAGAATAGCACAATAAGAGCATCTCTTCCCCAGTTATCTCTGATATGGTATCAAATATCTCTGACCGAAAGGTTGAAGGAAATGGCACCACCGAACATATATATTAGGTTTGCAGGTGCTTGCAAACACCTATCACAAGCTGAGCACGTGGAGATTCACCTTCATAAATTTTTGCTAAACGGACTTTAGTGTAGTAGGCACGATGTACCAACTTGAACTGAATAAGACCATGCCTGGCACAAATGGAAGCCTTATGCACGTGTTTTAGAAGATTCGACAAAACAGGCTCTGGTATCGTCAAACCTAGATCCTCCTCCCAAAGGGATTTAATAGAGTTTAATTGCTCCAGGTGTAAGAGGTTGATTTGATTATAAATACCTGAGATTAAACCTTTCAGACTTGAGATTAGTGTCAGGAAGCCATCCACAAAGGAATCATCAGGCAAACCAGGAAATGCTGGAAATGTATGACAAATATGTGAACCTGAAGATATCTAAAAAATGTTGTTTGGGGAGCAAAAACTTGTCAGGAAGCTGCTGGATGGATACAAAAACATTATCCATATATCAGCCCTTAAAGGAGTTAATATCCAACTTAGCCCATCTTACAAAAGCAACAGAGGAGCATAAATAAAGAATGACAGAAAACCAAAATGTCCTTTAAACTGGGTCCAAATCCTAAAAGAGGTTTTAACAATCACCATTTTGTATATGATAGAGTGGAGGAGTGATATAGGTGAATGTACCAGGGCTTTCAGAGAAACAGGTTTAGTGGACTCAGCTTCCATAATCAACCATGTGGGTGGGTGTCAAAGGCTTCATATTAAAGCCAGTATTTAAAGATCCTAATGTTGGCGGCCTAATAGTAATACTGGAAAATTTCCCCAATCCTCCAAGAGATCTAGACCTCTGCACATATTGTTTGCGTAACTTGGAAGTTTTCTTAAGGAAAAAGGTCTGGGAGAGAAAACATGGAATACATTGAAATAAGTATGAGAACCATGGGAGGATATTCATTTTAACAGAGTTAACTCTTGCAACCAAAGAAGAATTAAGTGCAGACCAGAGATCACAATCAAAAGAGGGGAAAAATAAGCCTTATGAAGGTCTTTAAATCTACATGTATCACCCAAATTTATGAAGCTATTTTAAAAGGTAATGTGTGTAATGCGTAATTTCTGTCCTTTATTAGGTTAAATTAGGTTAACAAAACCTTAGTTTAATAGTAAACTCGTATCAATGTGCCAAAGCACACGACTATTAATGAATATTTTCATTAAGATATTTATGAAGATTGGGGCATGATCTGATAAGGCAAGCGCATCATATTTACATGTTGATATAAACGAAAATAATCATTTATCAACCAAAAAGAAATCAATTCAAATAAAGGTATGATGAACCTGAGAGAAGAATGAACATTCCCTTTTAGAGGGAATCTATACATCAGAAAGAGTGAAATCTTGCATAAAGGTCTGAATAACTTTTACAGACTTAGATGGTGTCTGTACCCCAGAGGAGGAACGATCCAAAAGTGGGTTAAGCCAACAATTGAAATCAATACCTATTATTAAATCATGTGAAAGCATAACTGAGAGCGTAAAAATGTGTTTAAAAAATGCATCATCATCTCAATTAGAGGCAGAAATGTTGACCAAGGCCACAGGATTATTACACAACTGGCCAGTAACTATAATAAATCTGCCATTATTGTCAGAGATAAAATTTGGAGAAACTATAAAGAAATAATACAGATAACTTTATCTGCAGCTGAGTGGAGAAAATAGAATGAAGAGCCAAATGAACATGTATTATGCCACCCACCCCAAAACCCCCAACAATTTAGCAGAAGCATCTCCCTTAACTGGAATCCCCATCCCCCCATCCCCACCTTAGAAAAACAATACCAAACATTGGCACCTGTTGGAGACAACATATCAAAGCAACTGCCACTGATCGATGCTCCAGTGAAATATGAAAAGTTATACACTCAATACAAACAAAAAAAATTAGAATAAAAATTTACTTAAATTTTTTATCAGCGCCAGACTTTTACCATTAAATATTGAACATGTAAAAGAACATATCATCCAGTTTTAAAAGGGCAAACAGTACAAGCTTAAAACTGTAGAAAAATCCAAAGTCACTCTCTACATTGTACCTTACAGTTGGGATCACCATACCAAACAAGGAAGGCATCTGAAGCCAATGGGTAATATAGAGCTTAGGACTAGTCACAGCAGTTAACTAGTCAATCCCCATATCCAATAAGCATCCTCCAATACAGTTATTTCTTTAACTCTTGCTCAATAAAGTCCAGTGCTGTCACCAAAACTTCTCAGTCAGGTAGAGTGAGAGTTTGTCTGTCAGGAGAAACAAGTCGAACAAGTTGAATATTATTCCACTTTGAACATTCCTCTAGGTCTTCACATTTCTTGCAGAGGGTGATGACTTGTGCTGCTAGCATGTCAACCTTAGCTTGAAGCCTGGTTACCTTGCCACCATGATCATTCGAACGTTCGTTGTCCTGCAATATTTTCACCATAGACTTGTGATTTTGTTTTTCGAAAGGCTTCAAAGCCATGGTAATCTCTCTTTTCACAGCTGTTGAGATGATAGAGTCAAACGTACTGATAATGTTGTAGTGTGAGATGAATGTGCTTTAATTTCTCTCATAAGAAATTTAATTTTCAGAAACTTAGCCTGGTCTCTCAGTGACCTCCAGATCGTCCAGATCGGAATTTCCGATAACACTTCTAGTGTGGCGAGAAGGATCATAAAGTTGACATTTAGGCCTATGATCAGATCTGATCTGCATCCAATGGAATGCAGATAGAAACATAGAAACAGTCAATGATCACCTTTATTCCCTATTTCCGCTGCATACTCAAAGATTCTCCAAAGTGTCCGTAGGTGTGAGTGAATGTGTGAGTGTGTGTGTTGCCCTGTGAAGGACTGACGCCCCCTCCAGGGTGTATACCCTGCCTTGCGCCCAATGATTCCAGGTAGGCTCTGGACCCACTGCGACCCTGAACTGGATAAGCAGTTACAGATAATGAATGAATGAATGAATGTTTAAAATGAACATAGCAGCTATCTGTTGCCTGCTAAATAATATGTGTGTCATTTGGTTAAGAATTATGTAAAACTTTACGCTTGGTCTGAATTATATTATTTTGGATTAACATATAATCTTTTGGGCGGCACGGTGGCGCAGCAGGTAGTGTTGCAGTCACACAGCTCCAGGGGCCTGGAGGTTGTGGGTTCGATTCCCGCTCCGGGTGACTGTCTGTGAGGAGTTGGTGTGTTCTCCCTGTGTCCGCGTGGGTTTCCTCCGGGTGCTCCGGTTTCCTCCCACAGTCCAAAAACACATGTTGCAGGTGGATTGGTGACTCGAAAGTGTCCGTGAGTGTGTGAGTGAATGTGTGTGTGTCTGTGTTGCCCTGTGAAGGACTGGCGCCTCATCCAGGGTGTATTCCCGCCTTGCGCCCAATGATTCCAGGTAGGCTCTGGACCCCCCGCGACCCTAAATTGGATAAGCGGTTACAGATAATGGATGGATGGATATAATCTTTTATACTGCATCCTAATTAATCTCTCTCAGAAGTAATCAACTTGCTCTAGGCTATCTTGAAACAACTACACTCATGTGATAAGTCATGTGTAAGAAGATTGATTTTATGAGCAATATTTATTGGCAATAATTGCAATCTTCATTCAACTAAAGATTTTAGGATTCATTCTGCTGTTGCTCAGTCTTATCAAATGTCAAAAATTATATGCAACGTCAACACCTCAGTCTAAAAGGACCTCTGAAACATCCAATCAGAATTAGAACAAGGGAAAAGATTTCCTTCCCCCAGTCCCTCAGGACCAGTCTGGTCTTCAAGACATTGGTCCAGAGGCCTGGTTTTAAACGGTTGGTGATGAAGCATTTTAGGAGGTTTTTTTTGGTAGTCAGTTTGAGTTCCATGCAATGTAGTGCTATGAAGGAATCAATCAACCAATCAATCCGTGGGAGGAAACCGGAGCACGTGGACACGAGGAGAATACACTAAACTCCTCAGAGACAGTCACCTGTAGTGGGATTTGAACCCACAGCCTTCAGGTCCCTGGAGCTGTGTGACTATGACGCTACCTGCTGCAGCGCAGTAGTGCAGTAAAGTGCAGTTCTGGGGTGCAGCAAGGATGAGAGAATAGGGTCAGTAACTCAGAGAACCAAGCACAGAGAAGGAAAATGTAGAGAAAGAGAGAAGAAAAAATAGGTGTGGTAAAGGTGTGAAAGCAGAAATGGAATGAATGAGAAGTGGAGATTCACAGAATAGAAAATGAGATAGCTATAGTTTAATCCAGTGAATCTCAACACTACGCCCAGAGCATGAAAGAGAAACTCAGAACCTTGAAAACTGTGGAACAAGAACTTCAGGCCCCGTCTGCTGCCCAGGACAGATGTGCGCATGGTTTACACAAGGAAGCAGACCCTGCTCCCCAGGGAAAGTAAGGTCACTGGTTCATCCATGCCCCAGAGGTTGGTGATGAGTGTATTGCTGGGATAAACTATAGCCTTTTTAAAATTTAGGGTAGTTACCATAGAGAAATTCCCTCATGTATAAATCTCCCTCCTCCCTCATGTATTGCTGAAGTCAATTTTATTATCATTCATTCATTCATTATCTGTAACTGCTTATCCGGTTCAGGGTCGTGGTGGGTCCGGAGCCTACCTGGAATCATTGGGCGCAAGGTGGGAACACAGCATGGAGGGGCACCACACTCACACCTATGGACACTTTGCCAACCCACCTACCAACGTGTTTTTGGAGAATTGGAGGAAACAGGAGCACCCAGAGGAAACCCACGCAGACACGGGGACAACACACCTAAGTCCTCACAGACAGTACCTGCTGTGCCACCATGCTGCCCCATTTTATTATATGAATGTATAATCAATATTCAATATTTGATATTACATTTAATAAATCAGTTGTGAATAAAAGCAATCCTTGGTTATTTATTTGCGTGTGCACCTTTCTTGTACGGAATCCTCAACTTTTGGTCAGATTCAATTTCAGAGCCAAGAACCCTTCAGCATAAGCATAATAATGAATTAATAATAATTAAGTGTAGCTAATCCCACTATATTATATGTAATGTCACCCAGCATGATGGCCTCCTTGTCCAAGCTGAAATTGGACAGGTAAAGGCGCTACATATTATTTTAATGGCACCAAAATGTGGGTCATGACACAACAATGTACTGTACACACCTCGCCTCTCTTCTGTTTAATGTTAAGCAACAGAGCCTTGTTAGCATCTAGCTGCTGCTGAGGGTGAGGTTCAGGTTTGGCCTACTTTAGCAGACTCAACCCACAATAATGTGATGTTCCCGATGAAAAAAAAAGTTGTTCGGAACAACACAGTCACTATTTCAGAGCTCGCTTCTGGTAAATAATATCAAGTAATGTAAGTAATATAAATAAAAAAGTCTCATTTCGACTGAGCTACAGCAAAACCCATCCAATACATTCCTGCTCAGCAGCGCCCCCACTTTAAAGAACATTGAAAAACACGTCTCTGATGTTTGTCTTTTCTTTTCATTCGTTTAAAAAATTCGGACTCTTGTTACAGGTGAAGGCAGTTAAAATAATGCAAAACAGCTGTTCAGGGTCAGCGCAGGGGAAGGAGCAGTGTTCATCATCAGTAAAAGGCCAAATGACATGATCAGCGTGAAGAGAGCAGGAGGATTCAGGGCCAGAGAGGGCCGTGATTGTTTAAGGAAGAGATTACTAATCCCTCTCAGAGTGTGTACGTACAGAACACTGCCAGCCACACACACACACACACACACACACACACACACACACACACCACACACACACACACACCACACACACACATCATACAGCATTCAAAGAGAAAATCAGGCTTACTGTATTACAATTAATACTGTTAACTGTTATAAAAACATTTAGTTATTACAGGACCCCCCACAGAGCAGGTATGATTTGGGTGGTGGATCATTCTCAGCGCTGCTGTGACACTGACATGATGGTGGTGTGTTAGTGTGTGTTGTGCTGGTACAAGTGGATCTGACATAGCAGTGCTGCTAGAGTTTTTAAACCATGTCTCCACTCTGTTAGACACTCCTACCTCGTTGGTCCACCTTGTAGATGTAAAGTCAGAGACAGTAGCTCATCTGTCACTGCACAGTTTGTGTAGTCCTTTATCAGTGGACACAGGAGGCATTAATGTTATGGCTGATCAGTGTATATTGTAGCTCAGCTCTTAAACTCCAGACACGAGAGAAAGACTCTGTCTGATCCTCATTGTTGGCTACATTCTTTTTCCCTGCACTTTCCATAACAGAGGAAATAATAAAAGCCCTGAGTTAAGGTCCTTGTTTACCTTTTCCCTCTCAGGGTGAGAGACACATTAATGTCAATGAACGAAACCCAGACCTCCATTATTCCAGAAATATCCGTGTCCGGTCGCAGTCACAGTCTCTTCCCTGGCTCCAAACTCCACAGACTCCTCCAGACGAGATTTCACAAGTTGTTCCAGAAGATTCATAAAAACTGCCTAAACTGTCACACAGTGTCCCAGAAGCCGAGCACACTTTTCCACAGCCTTGTTGATGCAATCCCAGCTAAACTTTGCCTCACACACTTCAGCATAAACACACACACACATACACACACACACACACACACACACACACACACAACCCTGCTGACCTGAACACTTAGTCCGGAATCTGTTTTCCCACTTTTTCTGCGGATGATGTCCATCAGCTCAGATATATGTGGAGCTAAAGCTATTAAGCTAATGTAGCTAATGAAGTCTAGGCATGCTAATTAGTTTTATGTATTTCAGAGATCTCAGATTCAACAAATCAGCTCCAAAAACACATACATGAGTTCAGAAATCCTGGTAAACAGAACTGCTGTTAAAGTAACAGTTATATCCGACTTCCCATAATCCCCCTCTGGCTTCACCATGAGACAAACACACCAGACCAATGCTCAGCCTCTATCTCCATAGCGACCCTTACACAGCGCTTGGCCAAAAGCCCGTTATTACGAGTATCACTCAGTCAGACCCATTTACATAATTCAAATCTGAGTGGATGCTTCTCTGGAACATCATTTTCAGCTTTGAAAGAATGGACCATTTTAAAAATGCAATGCGCAAAATTTCCTACAAAAAAACACTACAGTGAAGTGGCGCTCCCACCTGCATTAACCTGCTTCGTGAGTGACCTGATCCTAGTCATCAGCACGAAGTATAGGTGGGGTCATCACATTTGGAGGGGGTCACAGAAGCATGTGAATACATTATTTCTGTAGCGTGAATGCCAAAGCGTCTTGACAGCAATAAACACTGCCCTCATCATCCGCATCACTGCCCTGCCAGGGTTTTACAATAAAGAAATGACGTTTCAAGACATAAAAAGTGAGAGAGATAGAGAGAGAGAGTTTGTGCTCTGACTCACAAACTGAAACGTGTTTCTTTTGTTTCTCTCACAATGATCTAAAATATATTTGTTTCATCCTGTATATCAGGGAGGCCTAATCCTGGTTGTGGAGATCTCCCACCCTGCACAGTTTAACTCCAGCTCTAATCACACTCTCTCTCTCTCTCTCTCTGAGTTGTTCAGCTGACAGTTCAAGGTTTCTTGGGGTTTATTATGTTTCTAGGTGAAAGCATAGCTGCTATTTAAAGGTGACATTCATGATTGCGGTCAGAAATTTCTGAGGATGCTTCATCACCATTTGCTGCTGTACAGACAGTTTGTGTTGGAAACCGGTCTAATGTGTTTATAAAGCCCCAGAGTCTGAAATGGGTAAAAACCAAATAGTCTCAGTCCAGTATGCAAGGCTTTCTCTCTCTCTCTCTCTCTCTCTCTCTCTCTCTCTCTCTCTCTCTCTGTCATTTTTTTAGACAATGGAGAGACTCTAAATGTTGAAAAGCATGAACTAAGATAAGGATGTTTCTCTATTCCTGCTCCATATGTAGGTAATATTTACTTATTTTTTGCTGTTTCTGATCACTTAAGGTGGAAATGTCTCCAAACTTGGGAGAGGGCAAACTGCATTACTGTAACTCGAGTTACAAATTAGTTTCTGTGGAAATTCAAGCAGTGAATAAAAACTTACAAACAATTTACATTTCAGCAATGTACAAACAGCAGTCATTCTTCTCCTTAAACACACCCCCTCCTTAAAAGACACAGAGCTTCTGAACATAAAGAACATAGAGGGAATTGCGTTTCCCAACAGTCGTAGATGTCCCGTAAGAGGCGACTCAAAGAGTTAATGTGAGAAACTTCACAACCTCATACACTCAGGTGCTCAAGCGCACCCATCAGATTGGAGAAAAAAGGGACCAGTCTTGTGGTCTTACCTCAGTTAGGTGGGGTGTGGGGTTGAATCCGCACATGTTGCACACTTGGGCATGACACTGAGTGCAGTGGTTGTAATTGGGGGGCTCTGCTGGGACCCCCACATTGAGCTCGGTCTGACACAGAGGACAGGAGACTTTGGGCCGTGTTTTCTGCGTTTGTGTCTGCGTGGTAGGGGGTCCGGGTTTGGGGGCTGTCGGGGGTCCTCCTGCCTGTTTCTGAGGGGTCTTGGCTGGAGAAGGTTGAGCCGGGGCGGGGGTCTGCATTGGCTCTGCTGATATCAAGCTGCTGGCCTGGTTTAACAGAGATGCTCCAAAGCCAAAGAGCTTCCCGAAAGGCTGCTCTGGAGGCAGAGGCTGCCGGGACGGAGAGCTTCCGGCACTCCGGGTCTGGGGGTGTGCTCCAGGCCCAGAGCGGGATAGATCCGGCTGGGATGGGGCCTTAGCGAGTCCGGGTAAAGGTATGGCTCCGGGGGCAGGGGGTTTACTCTGAGGGAGAGGCTGTTTATGAAGCTCCTGGGGACGGGGAAGTTGGGGTTGGGGTTGGGGTTGAGGTTGAGGTTGAGGTTGAGGTTTTGGTTGAGATTGTGGTGTCTGAGAGGAAGGAGGAAGCTGGGGCTGAGCTGAAGCTGAGGCCGGGGTCTGGGGGGCCGTCTGGGGCTGAGGGTGGGGTTTGCTGGGTTGAGAGGGGGAGTGGATCTGCTGCAGACTTTTAGAGCGAGGAGTGTCCATGTCCATCCCCAGAGCTCTCTGCATCTGGCAGTTCAAACACAACCACTCCTGCACCTGGAGAGAGAGAGAGAGAGAGAGAGAGAGAGAGAGAGAGAGATCAGAACAGAACAGAACAGAGTTCTTCACTAAATTCCCCCTCAAACTCCCTGATTTGAAAAACCCCCCTGACTCTGAGAAGTTCCCCCCTCTTCTCTGAGAAAATGAAGGGTGTGTCCATGTGTGCCACAGTCAGAAACACACACATGTTCATTCATTATTATTACTATCATTATTTTTGTTATTATTACTATTATTACTATCACTGTTGTTTTTAGTATCTTGTTAATACTTACCTCTTTAAATTTAAAAATAGTGAACATAGCGTTGGCAACACAAGTGTCAGTATTTGTAATGCAAAAAAAAAAAACAATTGAAATTAAGTTTGAATTTGAGAGACAGGTTCAAACGCTCCTTGGATTGGTGACCAATGAAAGAATCCAGAGAAAAGGTTTGAGACAACACTGGATACATTTCGAGGGGGAGTTGTGGGAGTGGAAAACCAACCAAGGACCAAGGATCAAGTCCAGTAGACTCCAGTATAGTCCAGTAGACTCCAGTAGTGTTCGGTAGACTCCAATAGAGTCTAGTACTGTCCACTAAAATGCAGTAGACTCCAGTAGAGTCATTAGACTCCAGTACACTCCAGTAGTGTCAGTAAAGTCCAGTAGAGTCCAGTAGTGTCCAGTAGAGTCCAGTAGTCAGTAGAGTCCAGTACAGTTCAGAAGACTCCAGTTGAGTCCAATACAGTCCAGTATAGTCCAATAGAGTCCAGTAGACTCCATGAGAGTCCAGTAGAAGCCAGTAGACACCAGTAGAGTCAGTAGAGATCACTAGAGTCCAGTAGACTCCAGTAGAGTCCAGTAGAGTCCAGTAGATTCCAACAGAGTGCAGTACAGTCCACTAGAGTCCAGTAGACCCTGGTAGACTTCAGTAAAGTCAGTAGACTCCAGTAGAGTCCAATAGAGTCTAACAGAGTCCAATAGAGTCTAACAGACTCCAGTAGAGTCCAGTAGACTCCAGTAGAGTTGGTACCATGCCATGAAAAAGCAAAACCAATTCAGAGAGTGCATAATATGACTTGTGACATTATCATTTTTCCACACTGCATTTCCCAGGTCACGCAGATTATCAGGTTATCACACAGCACCACACATAACACCAATGCTTGGCCTAAAGGTTCATTTGCTTGTTTTTTGTCCACTGGACATTGGTAAACTCCTGAGGGCTGGACACATAATCCCAGTGACACACAGGAAAGTAAACAGTGAAGAAGGACTCAGAGGAAGCAGAATAATCCACGTAAGAGTCGCTGGTTTAATCACCCTTCAGTAAACAGTGATATGACTATACACAGTTGTTTAATAGGATTAGCTAACAGGATTATTACTGAGGGACATAAGCGAGCAGTTAGCTCTGTTTGACTCATTAGCTCTGAGTGGACCATCTGAAATACAGCATAATTTACCCCCACATATAGGCTTTAAAACTACAAAAATTAAAATGACAAACAAACCACTTCTTCAGTGCATTAGTTCAACAACCCACACACTGTAAAATAAGACCGCTCTTAGTTCTCGGGTTGCTGCCAAAGTTAGAAAACATGGGATAAAATGAGCCGTTCTGGTTCTGCTCCGCTTCTGACGTCAACTGCAGAGACTTTAGTATTGTCCCGCCCCCTCGTCTGAGTCTGTCCAGTCACAGTGCTGGACCCGCATTTATGTGAGAGCACAAAGACAATGTTAAGCGCGGCAAAACAGACACAACAAGCACAACAAGAGTAAAAAGCACAGAGTAACACTGCTGTGCGATCAGGTCGGGGGGAACGACAATCAGCTCATTATCATTTAAAGGAACAGGTGCTGAAAGTGGATGCTCTGAACAGAGCTGTTTAGACTGAGGAAGAACGCTGCCGTGGAGCTTGTGGAGTTTTGACCAAAGCAGGTCACAGATGTTACATTAAGAATCTGAACTGTGTTCCACTGTGAGTTGTCTGTCTGTCTGTTTTCTGTTGTATGTCTGTTGTGTGTTTATCTGTCTGTTGTCTGTCTGTCTTGTGTCTGTTGTGTTTGTCTATCTGTTGTGTGTTTGTCTGTCTGTTGTCTGTCATGTGTCTGTCTGTTGTGTTTGTCTATCTGTCTGTTCTCTGTCTGTCTTGTGTCTGTCTGTTGTTTTATGTCTGTTGTCTGTTTGTCTGTCTGTTTGTTGTCTGCCTCTGTTTTTGCCTGTCTGTCTGTCTGTTTCTGTCTGTCTGGATGTTTTTTGTATGTCTATTGTCTGTCTGTTGTTTGTCTGTCTTCTGTCTGTTTTCTGTTGTCTGTCTTTCTATTGGGGCGGCACGGTGGTGCAGCAGGTAGTGTCGCGGTCACACAGCTCCAGGGGCCTGGAGGTTGTGGGTTCGATTCCCGCTCTGGGTGACTGTCTGTGAGGAGTTGGTGTGTTCTCCCTGTGTCTGTGTGGGATTCCTCTGGGTGCTCCGGTTTCCTCCCACAGTCCAAAAACACACGTTGGTAGGTGGATTGGAGACTCAAAAAAAGTATATGTGTGTGTGTGTGTGTGTGTGTGTGTGTTACCCTGTGAAGGACTGGCGCCCCCTCCAGGGTGTATTCTCGCTTTGCGCCCAATGATTCCAGGTAGGCTCTGGACCCACCGCGACCCTGAACTGGATAAGCGCTTACAGATAATGAATGAATGTCTGTCTGTTCTCTGTTTGTCTGTTTTCTGTTGTCTGTCTGGCTGTTGTCAGTTTGTCTGTCTGTAGTTTGTCTATCTGCCTATTGTCTGTCTGTCTGTAACACATGAATAATAAGGCAGGTGTTATAGTGTTTCTAAGTATTTGTTAGATAATTGGCAACCCAGTGCAGTAACAGCTGCTGAGACTCCGCCACCTTCACACCACTTACATAACACAGAATGTGTGTGTGTGTGTGTGTGTGTGTGTGTGCATGTGTTGTCTCTGTACAGTAAGCACACACTTCCAGCATGGCACCCCCTACTGCCTATGTGGCACACACACACACACACACACACACTTTGGTCATTTGCATTTCCCTCATTAAAGCCTCGTTTAAACAGTACATCAAAATAAGAGCATGCTGCCTAATGACTGTTTCAGTAAGAGTCTGGGTTTATTATTCATACAGAAACATAACGAGCTCTAGTACAGCTGAATGATTCTCACTCATTACACACTTGTTTCTCACCATTTCTCACTCATTTCTCCCTGATTTCTCCCTGATCCCTCACCCCCAGTTATGGACGTGTGTGTGCAGAGTGTTTGAGAGGAAATCAGCAGGCATATCCTCCACAGGAAACATCCATAACACCTTTCAGCCCAACAGTCATGTGTTTCTGATAAATTGGCCAGTGTTTGAGAGTTGTACAGTAGGTGAACAAGTGAGTGGAGAGAGAGTGTGTGTGTGTGTGTGTGTGTGTGAGAGAGAGAGAGAGAGAGAGAGAGAGAGAGAGAGAGAGAGAGAGAGGAAAGACTCCAGTGTGTGTGTTCGTGTGGAATTGTTCCAACGCTTCACACCTCAGGGATTCAGTGTGTGTTCCCAGAATAGTCACCACACTCACACAAACACACACACACACACACACACTCTCTCTCCACCTCATTCTCTTTCTCACAAACACACTCTCTCTTACTCTTTCCCTCTCCTACTTCACTTCTTCTCTATCACATCCTTTCTTTTCCCTACTCCATCTCTCTCTCTCTCTCTCTCTCTCTCTCTCTCTCTCTCTCTCTCCCTTCCAGCCCTCCTCTATATTCTCCTTCTCCTTTCCTCCTTTTTCCTGTCTTCTGAAACTATATAGCACAGATTCTGTATCATATACAATCAATATTCTCTCTGTCTTTCTCTCTCTCTCTCTCTCTCTTTCTCTCTCTCTCTCTCTTTGTCTCCTGCTCTTGCTCTTTCTCTCTCTCTCTGTTCTGCTTATACTGGAACATACTCATATTAATTATTCATTCTCTAGAAAAAGCAGAGTCCAGGTGGTTGTTATATTTATATTCGTGTTTGTCTCTGTGGTCAGTAAACAGGAGTCCAGTGTTTGCTACTGATCAAATTTAGGTGCAGCCTACCACAATAAACTGAGTAGCGAAAGGGTGCTTAATAATGCTGCCACACCCACACTACAGTGATTGGGCTCCTATTTTTCATGATCAGGGATTCTTAAACCATTTTCACAGTGCGACCCCTTTTTTGGGGAAACAATTTTACACCCTGCCCCCAAACCTGATTAACGAGATGCAACCGATACAGATTGATCCACATCCACACCATCCTTGTTGTTGTAATGGTGTACAGAGTGGGTTTAGTTCCACTGTGTGTTCTGCCCCACACTTCTTCTTTCTAGTGGAACACAGTTCTTGTTCTTAATAGAATGTCTGTGACCCGCAGTAGAGTTCAACCCCTGTCTAAACAGCCATGTATAGAACCCCCACTTTCAAGCGCTTGTTCCTTTAAATGATAATAAGCCTCTTGCTTTTCACACCTGTCCAGAGGAGCGAGGAGAAGGAGCTCTGTTTTCTAGCAGTTTTCGCTCAGTTCACTTTCTTCTCTGTTCTTGTTTTCTCCATTGTCTTCTTCTGTGTTATTATTTCTCTGTGCTCATTGTGTCTGTTTTGTTGCATTTAACCTAATTTTTGTGCTCTTACATAAATGTGGGTCCAACTCTGTGATTGGACACACTCAGACAAGGAGGCGGGGCAATTCTAGAGTTTCTGAATTTGACATCAGAAGCAGAGCAGAATCAGAACGACTCATTTTATTCTGTGTTTCCTGACCTAGGCAGCACAAAAATGACTGGGTGATCTTGTTTCACAGTGTGTGGGTTGGTGGGCTCCAGATTCACATTAGTTTTCAATCAAAATTAAACTTTTTTAATAATATGTCTCAGTGAATGTGAAGACAGTGACATGGCAGACGGTGAGACGGGAAAGAAATGAGATGTAAACATGATCTCAGAGAGAGAGAGAAAGAAATAGACAAAGAAAGGGGTGTTGTCTGGATAGTCTCTAAACAGAATAATGAGGAGGAAGAGGGGCAGACAGAAGAGAGGGAGAAAGAGAGATAAGAGGAAGAATGAAAAAACTACAGGCAGCAAGAAGGAGGAAGAGAGAGACGAAAGAGATGGGGAGAGAGAGAGAGAGAGAGAGAGAGAGAGAGAGAGAGAGAGAGAGAGAGAGAAAGAGTTTCTACTGCAGCTCAGTCAAACTAAAACTGGGACAAGACACATCAAAGACCCTCAGAAAGGCTGCGACTACTTTAAATATCTGAACACACACACACACACACACACACACACATACACACACACACACACACACACACTAGTTCTCCTCCACCTCATTAGTTATTGCAACCTCATAAACATGATCCCAAACTGACAGCTTATCAGTGAATATGATGCAGAACAAAGCTGATTACATACAGCAGGCCTCAGAATTCACACACACACACACACACACATACACGCATACACATTAAAGGGCCCATACCATGGAAAACCATAGCTTAATAAGTTTGTAAACATTTGTTTTCAAATCGTACTAATTCACTGTTTTTTGTGATGTCATAAAACAACATCATATTTACATACACACATATATATATATATATATATATATATATATATATATATATATATATATATATATATATATATATATATATTAAATGAAGCACTGTACATCCAATCAACAACATCCAATCACAGCTCAGTTGTATATATGTTGGTAGAATTTAGCAACTGGACTTTTTTTTTACTATTTTACTTGAGCAACTTTAAAAATGCACCAAATAAGTACCGCGCTCTGGAGCAGTGGAACTGTGTTCTCTGGAGTGATGGAGCAACACCAGGGCCCCAAGCAGTGGCTGCAGGCCATCAATTCCTCAAAGAAATGTTCCACTACATCTAGTACCATATCCTCAGACTTTTGTGTGTGTGTGTGTGTGTGTGTGTGTGAGACTGTGCTCCAAAATCCCACAACCAGTGTTGTGTAGAGCTATACACTGTTCCAAATCTGTGTTCTAGAGCTACACACTGTTCTAATTCTGGGTTCTAGAGCTACACAATGTTCTAATGTTGTGTTCTAGAGTTACACAATGTTCTAATGTTGTGTTCTAGAGCTACAAACTGTTCTAATTCTGGGTTCTAGAGCTACACACTGTTCTAATTCTGGGTTCTAAAGCTGCCCAATGTTCTAATTCTGTGTTCTAGAGCTACACAGTGTTCCACAGCTGTGTTCTAGAACTCCAGAATGTTTTATTTGTATTATTATTTTAATTCACCTAATCCAACACCTTCTTAGACTCCTTTTAGAAAAAAAAAACAGATGACACTTTGATGGTCCAGACTGACCAGCAGCAGACCTGCTCAGATCCACACACATCTAAAGTGTTTTGATTTATCTGGTTCTCCAAACATCAACTCCATCCTTCTCCATAAACAGAGTTCCAAACAAGTACGCGTCCATCCTCCGCGTCCTCAGCCCTAGTTCTCCTGAATGTGGGACATTCCTCTTTCACAGCGCATGACAGGGCCCATTGTTCCTGGGAGAGTATAAATACAGCCTTGGGGAGAAGTGTGTGAGTTTGCACAAAGGGCTTTAAGAGCTTTTGTTTGGTTGTTGGATGTCGTGACGATTCAGTTCGGCTGAGCCCATTCAGACCCGAGTGGTTCTGAGTTTAACACGTCCGTGAGTGGGGGTAGGGGTGTGGCTACAAACCGAGGGCCACAGAACAAGCTCTCATTAACTCTGCCTCATTAACCATTAAAAGAGCTAGTGACCTTTTAACCCAGACCCCTGAGGGGCATCAACACGCTTGGAGGAGAGCACTAACTGCCCAGTTCTTTTCTGTCAGTTCTGTTTCACTTTGCAAAAAAAAAAAAAAAGAGACTGGACTGCTGACTTTAAATTTACTTCAGAAACATGGAATAGCTGCTAGAGTTAGCACAAAAAACAATAGCCACAGCTAGGCTAACTGTCGCCATAGCAACCGTGGAAACCAATCAGGGAAACACAGTAATAACTCATTTACTAAATTTACTCATCTTAATTTTTACATAAAATATTTTCATCGCAATAACACTGACCCCTGAACCCTGACCTCTCTATCCATCTATCTACTATCTGTTCATCAGTTCATTTATCTACCTCTTTCTATCCATATATCTCTCAATTTAATCATCTGTCTGTCTGCATGTGTGTCTTTGTCTGTGTGTATTTTGTTGATCTACCTGTCTATCTACCTCCACTCCACTCCACTTGTTTCTACTTGTCTATCTATCCATCTATTTGGGTCTATATCATCTATCTAGTCATCTGTCGATCTACCTCTCTGTCTGTCCATCTACTTCGTTTTAACTACTGAAAGATCTAGAAAACTGTTCTGGTTTTACACTGATAGTGGTGGGGTCTTGGAGAATTTTCTCTCTCTCACACACACACGCACACACACACGCACACACACACACGCACGCACACACACACACACACACATATACACACACGCACACACGCACTCACACACACACACTGAAGGAGAGAACACAGCTAAGCTGTGTCGGAGGACTGGCAGAGTTGAGTTCATGAGCGCAGGCTGGTGTATGTGTGTGTGTGTGTGTACATGTCAGAGAGAGAGAAAGAGAGAGAGGGAGAAAGATCTGGGTCCAGATGGCTGTGTATTCACTTTCTGATGCCAGTCTTCTGACCGATTCCTGCAGATAAACACAGAAGGACCCCGGTCTCTCACGGCTCTTCAGTAAAACTCCACATTCTTGGTTACTGTCTTCAACCCACAGTCACCCACTCACCCACTCACTTACAAACTCACTCAGCCACTCACTCACCCAGTGACTCATTCACCCTCACACGCTTACATTCACCCATTCACTCACTCACATACTGACATATGTCACTGACATAGTCCCCCAGTCACTCACTTTCACCCAGTCACTGACATAGTCACCCAGTCACTCACTTTCACCCAGTCACTGACATAGTCAACCAGTCACTCACTTTCGCCCAGTCACTGACATAGTCACCCAGTCACTCACTTTCACCCAGTCACTGATGTAGTCACCCAGTCACTCACTTTCACCCAGTCACTGACATAGTCACCCAGTCACTCACTTTCACCCAGTCACTGACATAGTCACCCAGTCACTCACTTTCACCCAGTCACTGACGTAGTCCCCCAGTCACTCACTTTCACCCAGTCACTGACATAGTCACCCAGTCACTCACTTTCACCCAGTCACTGACATAGTCAACCAGTCACTCACTTTCACCCAGTCACTCAATTTCACCTACACACTGACGTAGTCACCCAGTCACTCACTTTCACCCAGTCACTGACATAGTCACCCAGTCACTCACTTTCACCCAGTCACTGACATAGTCACCCAGTCACTCACTTTCACCCAGTCACTGACGTAGTCCCCCAGTCACTCACTTTCACCCAGTCACTGACATAGTCACCCAGTCACTCACTTTCACCCAGTCACTGACATAGTCAACCAGTCACTCACTTTCACCCAGTCATTCAATTTCACCTACACACTGACGTAGTCACCCAGTCACTCACTTTCACCCAGTCACTGA
>NC_089804.1:34107346-34202346 GCF_029633855.1 Hoplias malabaricus | reverse complement strand
TATCCTGTCATCCCTACATTTATTCATTCCCTCTCTCTCTCTCTCTCTCTCTCTCTCTCTCTCTCTCTCTCTCTCTCTCTCTCTCTCTCTCTCATGTCTAACTTCACAGACGTTCCTTTCTGGAATATCTCTCCTCCTCTGAGAGAACCTCGGGCTCACACCTCAGAATTGAAACCCCTGCTCCACAGTGTGAGGGGTGTTTCCAGTTTGTTTGCTGTGTGTGTGTGTGTATATATGTGTGTGTGTTTGTGTTAATGTTGTGTTTGTGTTAATGTGTGTTAATGTGTGTGTGTGAATTACCTCAGTGAGGTGAGGGTTGGGGTTGAACCCACACTGGTTGCAGACGTTGGTGCGGCACTGTGTGCAGGTGTTGGTGTTGGGCAGCCCCTCTGTGTGGCCGGTCAGGTCTGCAGTCCGGCAGATGGGGCAGAGTTTGCTGCTGGGGAGGGGGGCGATCTGGGGCAGAGCATAGGGCGAGGGGGGTGCACTTCTGTCGGGGGACGCTGCAGGAGAACGGCCCCCTTTACTGCTACCCACATCCACCTGCAGATTTCTCCGGGCTTCCTGGCCTTGAGCAGGACCCTGGGGCTGCTGTGAGGGGGCTCCAGGACCTGGACCTGCTCCTCCTGGACCCCCCGGACCCCCGGGCTTGGGCCCCATGCTGGGGTCTGTCTGACCAGGTTTGCCCTGGAAACTGAGGAGACAAAAAGAGAGAAATGACAGGAAAGAGTCATATCAGAATCTGGTCCATCTGTTATACTATATTTCTGTGGTTACACTACACCCATTTCCATGGCTACATTACACGTTTCTATGGCTACTATACATGTGTTTCCATGTTTATGCTCTTAAAATCAATGTTTACTCTACACCTGTTTCCATGGTTACAAAATACGTTTTTCATGGTTACAATACACCCATTTCCATGGCTACATTACGCATTTCCATGGTAATTCTATATCTGTTTCCATGGTTACACTATTAAAAGGCTATGTTTACTCTACATCGGTTTCCATGGTTACAGTACGTTTTCATAGTTACAGTACTCCTATTGCAATGGGTACACTCCACATATTTCTATGGTAACACTACACCCATTTCCATAGTGATGATGATCTATTTCCTTGGATTAATGCAGTTGTTACTGATCAGGACTATGCAGATTAGAGAAGAAAACATTTCCAATTTACAGCTTTTAAATAAATGCATTTCTCAGTTTCGCCAGATAACTTGAGCCTGTCCAATTGAAAAAGGGCAGGGGGGCGTTCCTATTGGACAATCCTCATCTCTGGGCTCAGGCTAAAGCTTTGTAAAGCCCCCAGTGCCGTGAAGGAATCTTCAATGCAGGATCCTATTCTGAAGTCATTTCCTCACTGAGCTGGGTCTGATCGGCCCAGGCTCTGGTTCTGCGGCTGCAGCAGTGTGTTTGTTCTGGTGCAGGTTTATTTGGGCGCCGGCTGTGCAAACCCTGCAGACACCGGTGTAATGAGCTCATTTAGAGCGTGATTTAGCGCAAACGGCTCTCAGCGGCTTTTCCTCATCACCGAGCGGCTTCTACAAACACAGAGCGCTGAATTAGAGAGCTACAGCCTTGGATCAGGGATGAGGATGCGTGTGTGTGTGTGTGCGTGTCCCACCCTTTTCTTTCCTCACTTTCTGTGGGGGCTTTTCTGTGCGGTTGTCTGGTTCCATTCACCTCCACTGTCCACTTCTCTGACTCTCTCTCTCTCTCTCTCTCTCTCTCTCTCTCTTCACACTCATTTACAGCTGCTAAAGCCTTGGGTGGTGTAAACAGGAGAAGGGGGCATTAGAGCTTGGGAGTTGGGCTGTGGTTTTTCAAATGTCATTGCTTTGAGGCTTAGTTTAACCCTTTAGTATATAAGTGTATTTCGATGTATATGAGTGTGTGTGTGTGTGTGTGAGTGGGTTGGGGGGGGGTGTTTTGTGGCCTGTGGGATGGTTTATCACACGTCCGCAGTGAAACATGTGCCCTGTTCCTTCCTCCAGTCTTACAGGAGCAAGTGTGTGGATTAGTAAGCAATTAGAGAAGTGAGTCAGAGAAGTACACACAGCCCAGAGTCTGCTCACAAACACACACAGTCATACACTCATATACACTCATGCACACTAATAAACATACATTTCTGAAGTAAAGGGTTAAACTAAGCCCCAAAGCAAAGACATGTGAAAGACCAGCACATGCCACTCCCCCACGTATACACACACGTACACACACACACACACACACACATACACACACATACACACACACTCAAAAATGTGGTTATTAAATGTATAACTCATTAGGACAAATTAATCATGATTATACACCATGGTGTTCTAGACGTCCTAAATACGCTTCAACCAATCACAGACCATTATCCTAAAATATGCTAATGAGGGAATCACAGCTACAGATCTAATGGAGTTTTTACACACAATCACACACACACACACACACACACACATCCCTATCCCACCCAGTGGAAGTCTGAGCAGCACGGTGTGTTGGTGTTTAACACGTTCAACTCCTAGCGCCTGGGATCCTGGTTAACTCCCATCTGGGTGGAGTTTCCATGTTCTCCCTGTGTCTGCGTGGGTCTCCGGTTTCCTCCCACAGGCTAAACACATGGAGGTCAGGTTAACTGGCTTCTCTGATACAGTGCCTTGCGAAAGTATTCGGACCCCTTGAACTTTTCAACCTTTTGCCACAAAAGGCTTCAAACATAAAGATATAAACATTTACATTTTTTGTGAAGAATCAACAACAAGTGGGACACAATCATGAAGTGGAATGAAATTTATTGGATGTGTCAAACTTTTTTAACAAATAAAAAACTGAAAAGTGGGGCATGCGATATTATTCGGCCCCCTTGCGTTAATACTTTGTAGCGCCACCCTTTGCTGCAATTACAGCTGCAAGTTGCTTGGGGTAGGTCTCTATCAGTTTTGCACATCGAGAGACTGAAATTCTTGCCCATTCTTCCTTGCAAAACAGATCGAGCTCAGTGAAGTTGGATGGAGAGCGTTTGTGAACAGCAGTCTTCAGCTCTTTCCAGATTCTCGATTGGATTCAGGTCTGGGCTTTGACTTGACCATTCCAACACCTGGATACATTTATTTGTGAACCATTCCATTGTAGATTTGGCTTTATGTTTTGGATCATTGTCTTGTTGCAAGATAAATCTCCGTCCCAGTCTCAGGTCTCTTTCAGACTCCAACAGGTTTTCTTCCAGAATGGTCCTGTATTTGGCCCCATCCATCTTCCCATCAATTTCCACCATCTTCCCTGTCCCTGCTGACGAAAAGCAGGCCCAAACCATGATGCTGCCACCACCATGTTTGACAGTGGGGATGGTGTGTTCAGGGTGATGAGCTGCGTTGCTTTTACGCCAAACATATCGTTTTGCATTGTGGCCAAACTGTTCGATTTTGTTTTCATCTGACCAGAGCACCTTCTTCCACATGTTTGGTGTGTCTCCCAGGCGGCTTGTGGCAAACTTTAAACAAGACTTTTTATGGATATCTTTGAGAAATGGCTTTCTTCTTGCCACTCTTCCATAAAGGCCAGATTTGTGCAGTGTACGACTGATTGTTGTCCTATGGACAGACTCTCCCACCTCAGCTGTAGATCTCTGCAGTTCATCCAGAGTGATCATGGGCCTCTTATTTTTTAGATTTGCAGTGGTCTGATACTCCTTCCATTTCAATATGATTGCTTGCACAGTGCTCCTTGGGATGTTTAAAGCTTGGGAAATCTTTTTGTATTCAAATCCGGCTTTAAATTTCTCCACAACAGTATCTCGTACCTGCCTGGTGTGTTCCTTGGTCTTCATGATGCTCTCTCCGCTTTGAACAGAACCCTGAGACTATCACAGAGCAGGTCATTTATACGGAGACTTGAGTACACAGAGGTGGATTCTATTTATCATCATCAGTTATTTGGGACAACGTTGGATCATTCAGAGATCCTCACTGAACTTCTGGAGTGAGTTTGCTGCACTGAAAGTAAAGGGGCCGAATAATATTCCACACCCCACTTTTCAGTTTTTTTTTATTTGTTAAAAAAGTTTGACACATCCAATAAATTTGGTTCGATTCCCGCTCCGGGTGACTGTCTGTGAGGAGTTGGTGTGTTCTCCCCGTGTCCGCGTGGGTTCCCTCCAGGTGCTCTGGTTTCCTCCCACAGTCCAAAAACACACGTTGGTAGGTGGATTGGCGATTCAAAGGTGTGAGTGTGTGAGTGAATGTGTGTGTGTCTGTGTTGCCCTGTGAAGGACTGACGCCCCCTCCAGGGTGTATTCCCGCCTTGCGCCCAATGATTCCAGGTAGGCTCTGGACCCACCGCAACCCTGAACTGGATAAGCGGTTACAGATAATGAATTGAACATCCAATAAATTTCATTCCACTTCACGATTGTGTCCCACTTGTTGATTCTTCACAAAAAATTTAAATGTTTATATCTTTAAGTTTGAAGCCTGAAATGCGGCAAAAGGTTGAAAAGTTCAAGGGGGCCGAATACTTTCACAAGGCACTGTAACTGTCCTGGTGTGAGCGAATGAGTGTGTGTGAATGAATGTCTGTATGTGTGTGAGTGTGCCCAGATATGGATGGTGACTCTGTGGCGTGTGTGTTTGTGTGTGTGTGTGTGTGTGTGTGTGTGTGTGTGGATTGAACGTTGATTGGAATGGCAGTGTTGATTGTACAGTGTCTTTGGGTGTCTAGAGAGGTGCTATATAATGGTAAAAAAATTTAAATATAAACATTAGTGTAAATGTTGTAGCTAAAGTCTGTAACAAGTAGAAATGCCAGGATCTAGAAAATTCCTCACTGCACACTCTAGTCACGATCATGATTTAGACCAAGGGTGGCTCTGAATAACACAGCTGTGATTCCCCTCAAAACTGGCGTAAAGATCCAAGACTTAAAAACCCTGAATGGAACCAGTTCAAGATCCAGAGTTCATCAAAAAATAAAAAGGATTGTGAGGCGGACTGGAACTATTTTACCTCACAGAAGGTCGATTTAAAATCTTAAAACCTACACACACATAAAAATGATGATTCTACAAGGGTTCTTCAATAAAGAAAATGGTTCTCTATAGAACCCTGAACAATTAAAGAACCTTTGACATGAATGGGTTCTTTGCATCATGACTGTGTTCTTCAGATTGATGGAGAATGTGCTATAGATGGTTCTATTAATCGCCTTATAGAAAAAGGTTCTATATGGCACCAAAAAGAGTTCCTCTTTTGTAACAATAGAAGAACTCTTTTCTAAAAGGCACTGTATAGAACAATCTATAGCACATTCTCCATCAATCTGAAGAATCCTTTAATCATGCAAAAGGTTCTTCAAGTGTTCAGGGTTCCATAGAAAACCATAATTTTGAAGTGAGTGATTATAAAGGTTGATAATGAACTGTGGTCAAACATGAGAGACTGACCCTGGAGACTGATCTACGACCGCAGCAGCGCCAACATCTGACATTTTAGCACACACATGAAGTGTGTTACCGCTTTTTTATTTCTGGGAAAGTATAAGGACCACAGAAGACAGCAGCAGAGGCCATCCTATTCCTCAGTGTAAGGGTCCACACGGCCTGAGAATGGTTCTCCTGTGGATACGGGGGACGACTGTGACAATATCATCAACAGTGACAGCCCTACAGATGTAACCGTGTAGGAAACATAAACACCACGGACTGGAGTGCGTATAAAATACACAACACTGGGAAAAAACCCTGCGGCAGGGTCTTCACTGGCCCCCCAAGTTTACAGGAGTAAACAACAGGAGTTCAGAGCACACACTGACTGAGCTGTAACACACACAACTACAGCCTCCCTCACACACACAAACACACACACACATACACACAGACCGCCCACACACCCGCCTCTGAGTCCACCACTGACCCCTGCGGCCCACTGCCCACACACATATTTACACACACACACTCCACAAAATTCTCAGAATAAAGAAAAAAATCTGGAAAGAGAATCTTCTGTACTGATCTAAAGATTCAGCGTCCACACAGCAGAGACATGGCAGAGACACAGCAGAGACACGGCGGAGACACAGCAGAGACACAGCAGAGACCATGTCCACACAGTGAAGATACAGCATCCACACAGAAGACACAGTGTCCACACAGTGGAGACACAGCATTCACAAAGTAGAGACAGTGTCCACACACTGGAGACACAGCATCCACAGAGGGGCATCAGGGGCAGTTCCTAAATCAGGAGTTTGTGTCTGATTTGTTCTTTTAGATGTTGTGGGAGGAGTCATCAGTGTCACCTGATCATCTGAGTTACTCATGTCACCAGACAGTGGTTATAATCTTGTGGCTGATGGGTGGGTGGAAGTGGAAATGGTAAAGTGATCAGTTCTCATTTCTCTGAACATTTCACTGGAGGTGTAGGACATGCTGGAGCTGTCCAGAGCCACAGTGCTGAACCAGGACCTGAAAGAGCAGTTTCAGGACCAGGGACAGCACTGTGGACACAGTGCACCTAGTGGCCTGGATGTGTCAGAGATTCTGTACTTAACCAATTTTAAACACGAGCCAAACCACACATACACACACACACACACACACACACACACACACACACTGCCCCATGTGGGGAACCCCCTCTATGGAGCATACATTGGTAAACTCAAAGACTGACCCCTACTTTAATCTTAAAGTGTTTGTGTTGTGGTGACCTGAGGACACAACACTTTCCTTGTGTGCCACACCCACTTCCCCTGAGTCCACGCCCACTTCTCACCGCGCTCTGATTTTAAACTGAAAACTAATACGTTTAAAAAACGTTACTTCCCCCCAGCTCCAGTTTCACACCTCATCCCTCGTCATGTGTCTCTCCCTCATCTCACTTTACCTCCGTCCATCCCCCGCTCACACTGACCCAGCACATATAGAACAGAAAGACAGAGCGAGAACACACACATCCTCTTTCCCTCTTTTCTTCTCTCATTTTTCTTTCTCTCATTCATCACTCCAGTAACTTTTAAACACACCAACAACTTAGAGTTTCTGTGTGTGTGTGTGTGTGTCTGTGTGTTTTAAACTTTTGACAGGTGGGTTTGGACACACACACACACAGAGAAAGAGATGAAGAGAAAAAAACATGCCAGAGGTTTGACAGAGTGATAGAAGAAGAGTGATAGAGAGAGGGGGGGACAGAGCGGGGGGTTCTGCTTGTGTAATAAATGATTCACATGGCGTCTCGTCATAACTTTATCAATACTTAATGTACAGACCTTTCATCATCTCTCTCTCTCTCCCAACACCATACACAACACACACACACACACACACCATCCCCACCAGCAGCTCCACACACTCCCTCTGTTCTCTCACTCTGTTACCGTTTCCCTATTCCCTCTTAGTCTCTTTTTCAATGTTCTGGCTCTGGTTTTCTCCACCCTCTTTCTGTCTTTCGCTCTCTATTTTCTACTTCTTTCTTCTTCTTCTCTTTAAGCCCCATGCTTTCCCTCTGTTCTTTCTTATTCTATTTCCTCTCTCTCTCTCTCTCCCTCCCTCTCTCTCTCTCTCTGTAGGTGTGGCACTCATTCACCAGCCTCATGCTGCACAGTCATTTCCCCCAAACAGAAACAACTTCACAATTCTCATTTCTCTCCAATGTCTCTCAGATATTGTCCATTTTACATACACACACACACACTCACACACACTGTCCACTCGGTCTTGACTGACTCCCTCAGATTTCTTTCCAGCACTGGTGAATGAAACCAGACGTCTCCATGTCACCTACAAAGCACATATACCTGGCTCAGCTCCTCACACTGAACTTATGAGGGGGGTTTCAGCCTGGGCTGCTTTATGAATCATGCCAGCCAATCAGAGCAGAGCTCATTTACATACATCCATCTTCAGCGAGCTCATCAGTGGACCTCAGGAGGCTTGGTTTTCTTAAATGTAAAGCATCTTTAAGCATTTAATAATAGTTAACCACATAATAGCACTGTGTAGTTCTACAATTATAGACTGAAGTCAATCCGTTGTTCTGCATACTTTTGTAGCCCATAATCACCCTGCTCTTCAACGCACAGGAACCCACAGAGCAGGTATGATTTGGGTGGTGGATCATTCTCAGCGCTGCAGTGATGCTGAAGTGGTGGTGGTGTGTTAGTTTGTGTTGTGCTGGTACAAGCGGATCAGACACAGCAGTGCTGCCGGAGTTTTTAAACACATCTGAGTAACACTGAGTATAGTCCGCCAACCAAAAACATCTGTCCGACAGCATCCACTGATGAAAAAACTCCAGGAGCACTGCTGTGTCTGATCCACACGCACGCTGTGTACACACCCCTGTGTACACAGTCATAAGTCTAGATATATAGATGTATGCATAGATGTAGCTTGAATGAATATACAGCTCATAGACAGATGTATGGATAGATAAAAAGAAGGATGTTTGTTTGGAGGAACAGACGAATTTGATCTACCTCACTCCTCATTGCTGATCGGTCTCTAGTCTGGCGTAATTGTCTAGTATTTTAAGCCCTCCACTCCCATATATACACCTGTGTATTTCTCCATCTGTTTCTCACAGTAGGAACATGCTGATATAGTATTGGGTGCTACATTTCTGTCTGGATCAGTAAAGTATCTATCTATCTATCTATCTATCTATCTATCTATCTATCTATCTATTTACATACCTATGTGTAGATGTACCTCTATGTGTTTGTGAAAGCTCTGGATTCAGAGCAAGCCTTGATGTTGATGTATGTATGGACACTAATTCTAGCATGAATGTATATATTATATGTGTGTATGGACGTTAGTGTGTGTGTGTGTGTGTGTGTGTGACTATGCACGGCTGTTGGGACTTGGACCCTATATTGATGTATATCCCCATGGCTTAATGTGTTTGGTGTGCATTATAGCTGGATGGATGTCTTGCTGAATATACAAGCCCTCACACTCACACACAGACATACACACACACACACCAACACACAGTACACACACACCCAGACAACGCTGCGGCGCTGTACCTGTTGTTCCCCGCGGCTGCTCCCATAGCCTCTGCCCGGCCCGCAGCGCCGTTGCTCGGCTTGTTGAGCTGCGGAGCGCCGGGAGCTGCTGAACCGGAGCCTGGAGCCTCGCCCTCTGCCTCCGCGCTACCCTCATTCCCCATTGTACCGGTCCGAGAAAGAAAGATAAATTGAGAGAGAGAAAAGAGAAAGAAAACAGAGGGGCGAGCTACGGCGGCGGAGAATTAAAGAGATAAATGTCCTGGAGCGAAAGAGAGATAGAGAGACAGAGAGAGAGAGACACAGACAGAGAGAGGGAAAGAGAGAGAGAGAGAGAGAGAGAGAGGAGCTCAGTGCCGCTCCGTTTCCGCCATCATTCTCCTACAATCCAGCGACCTGCGCCTCAAACGCGCATGCGCAACACTGAGTCGACTCCTATTGACGAACCGGTTCTTTAAGTCCGTCCCAACGAACCGAGCCACATCCAATTTTTCAGATAAGTAACTTTATAATATTAATAAAAAATCTACACTTGCTGTTTGATAAACAGCATAATTGCCGCCAGTTCTATGTAGTACAAAAGATGTTTAATGACTTTAAAAAGCCATAATAAGCAGTTTATAAAAGTGGTATTACAGATTTAATAGTAGTATATACGTTTATGTAAGATAGTTGCACACCCACAGATCTGGGCGGTGGATCATGGACTGAGAAAAGTCCACCAACCAAAATCATCCAGTCAGCAACGTCTTGTGTCCACGGATGTAGGACTAGAGGATGACCAACACAAACTGTGTAACGACAGATGAGCTACTGTCTCTGACTTTACATCTACAGAGTGGACCACCGAGGTAAGATTGACTAAAAGAGTGGACAGTGAGAGGACACAGGATCACAGCATCACTGCTATGTCTGATCCACTTGTACCAGCACAACACACACTAACACACCACCACCACACGTCAGTGTTACAGCAGCACTGAGAACGATCCACTACACAGATCATCCTGAGCATTGAGGAGCAGGGTGAAAGGGGGCAAACAAACGTATGTAGAGCACAGAGGAAGTGTGGAGATTGAGCGTAGACACTAGGAGGTGTTTGTAATATTATGGCTGATCGGAGTATATGACCCATAACGCTCCAGAAAGCTCGTGCCGTGTGCACCATCCGCTCGTTCCCTCGCATTAGGAATGCAGGAGATGAGAGTAAAGTTAGAGTCCTGAATCAACGAATCGTTTACTCGGACGCTCGGTTCATTTAAATAGACCGTTCAGGAGAATCGATTCGCTACAGTGAATCAAATTTCCCATCACTACCATGGGGCAGGCGCACGAGAGGGAGGGGGTAAGAGGAGATGGAGGGAGTAAGAGGAGGAGGAAAAGAAAGAGGAAGAGGAGGAGAGGTATAAAAAGAAGGAGGTGGGATAGAGGAGGGAGGAGTAATGAGGTTGGAGGTAAAAGAAGGCGAGAGTTTATGAACAAGTATGGGGAGGAGAGAGAACAAGGATGTATGCAAATGAGGTGTGTTCTGATTGGCTAGGCATAACTGAGACTTCAGTGGGCGGGGCCGAAGTAATCGATGAATGGCCAGTTTTATGTGAATGTGTTCATGTTTGTGATATCTTCCCAAAGCTACATAGTGCAGGTTCTACAGTGCTGACACTGGAGTAGCAACAACGGAAATTCAGCTCAGTGGAGCATCACAATGATCTTAAAACTGTAATTTTATTGTAAGCATTTATTATAATGATCCTTTAATGCATTTGTTATTACTTCAGTGTGGTGAGGAGTTGTCAGGTTGTGTGTGTGTGTGTGTGTGTGTGTGTGTGTGTGCGTGCGCAGTGTATTATGAACTCTTTCATAGCAGCTTTGTGGAGGCTGAACTGATGCTCTATGAGGTCTGAAAGGCCTTTGTTGCTCATGAATCTCTTTGATGTCAAACATTAACATGTTTTACCCATAGGCACCTGCAAAGCAAGAGAGGCTTTATAGTGTTGCCAAGAGAGAGAGAGAGCAAGAGAGAGAGCGAAGACGCAGCACATTCTGAAAGCTTCTGAACTTTTCTGAGAGAGTTATAGCTTCAGGCTGTTCCTGATGACATCATCGACCATCCTGATCGATAACCACCTGATTCCAGCTGCTTCAGCAGGAGCTGCAGTTAAACTCAAGCAGAGACACAGAAAAGAGCAATGGATGAAAGGTTCCTCACTGACGATGTTAAGATATTAAGAGAACACGTTCTCCGTCTGGTTCCATTGCAACCACAGAGGCCATGTATCTGTACGTGGTCAGCAGGGTCTGACCAGTGGAATGCAGAGAGAGAGAGTGAGAGGGAGAGAGAGAGAGAGAGAGAGAGAGAGAGAGAGAGAGAGAGAGAGAGAGAGAGAGAGATTTCACTCATGATCTTTGACAAACTCCACAACATTACACTGTAAACTTGAATAGGTTAAAAGAAATAAAATAAAAAATTAAGGCAGTCAGTTGCCTTAAATTTTTTAAGTTCATAAACTCAAATGTCAGAAATATGCATACACAGTTACTTTAAGTGTCTACAACTTCATTTAACGCTTAATATAACAACAACAAAATGCATTGCTGGTACTCAATACTCTTAAGTATTGTTAACTAATTTAACCATTCATTTTCTGTAACCAAGGTGTCAGTCCATCACAAGGCACCACACACTCACACTTATGGACACTCCTGCATGGCCAGTCAACCTACCAACATGTGTTTCTGCACAGTGGGGGAACACACCAAACTCCTCAGGGCAGTGACCCAATGCAAGTTTCGAACACATGACCCCAGGTCTCTGGAGCTATGTGACAGTGATTCTACCTGTTGCGCCACTGCCCCTGTTGCGCTGAAATGAACACATGAATCTGTCCAAATTCACTAAAAGCAGTGAACCCCAGACCAGCCGCCATCTCAGATAAAAACTGCTGCACTGATCCTATGTCTGTGCTTCAGACATCATGCTGCATAAACTCATAACCATAACCTAAGTTAAGATAAACTGTAAATCTTGAATATATTCAGAATTCTGCAACTAGGGTCCTTACCTCCACCAGGTGTACGGCACATATTACACCTGTTCTCCAGCAGCCGCACTCGCTTCCTGTTGAGTTTAGGGTTACATACAAAATCCTTTTACCATCTTCAAGGCTCTACATGGTCTGGCTCCTTCATATCTGTCTAGACTAATTTCTTTTTATGGTCCTTCCCGCTGCCTCCATTCCTCCATCTCTGCTCTCCTTACTGTCTCCTCAAACGTTCAACCCTGGGTGGCAGATTTTTGGAACTCTTTTCCTCCTCTTCTTTTCAACTGTTCAACTTTATCTTCCTTCAGATCACTGCTAAAAACAGTCCTTTCCCTTATTTTACTCCCAGTAACTTAATTCTCTGATTCTTGTTTCTCCCCCAATGTACGTATAACGCGTCCTTGGGTTTGGGAAAGGAGCTATATTAGGTGAACTTATTATTATTATTATTATTATTATTATTATTATTATTATTAAGTACAGTTAAATCTCTCATATCCAGCTATTTTTACTTAAAACCACAACTAGGACTCTGTTTCAAACACTAACTAAACCCTAATCCACATAATGTGATATATTCCTGGTATACTTCTTTCATTCAGGGACCATGTTAGTTGTTGTGAGGTGCACATTAATTACATTTTCTCATAAAATACATTTTTTGTGTGTGTTTTGTTAAAACGTTTGATTGTACCTTTAATGAGTAAATGAGGTGAACTTGTTTTATTAGCCAAACTTTCTCTTTGAAGGCAGCACAACACACCACCAAGTAGTGGAAAAGTGACAGATGGAGGGAAGCGTTGGAGGAGCAGGATCTGCCTCTTTTCACTCTCTTTTATCCAAACACACAGACTAGGACAACAAACACAGTTTTGGCAAAAGTTTGTCCTGGTTTTTTTTTTAACATTTAACTAAATCTGCCGTGAGTCAGAGATCTCTGTTAGCGCTTGAGATAAACACTGAGGCAATGCTAAATTTCTCAGTCAAAACAAAGGTGGGGAATTTAGCTAAAATATAAGACACAATTATTTCTGACAGTAACTGACACATTAAAACGTTCCAAAAGGGTCTTTAAACACTTTCATTCAGAGAAAGATTTCATAGAACAACGCTAATATTGCTAACAGTGCCTGAACAGTGCATCACCATAGCAACCGTCAAATTAATTCACTGTTAGCCTGTGTGCTTATTTGTTTATTTTATATTATCTTTTATTTCAAATTTGCTGTGTGTTTTTCTGAATGTAATTGGGGTTGTGATACAAACACTTTATTATTACAATTTTTAACATTGTTATACTCTGGAGTAACTGCTTTAAAAACTAATATTACTAATTGAACAGTCCCCACATAGTTTTAATGGACTATTATCGCTATATAACTGTTTCAGTATACAATAATAATAATAATAATGATAATAATAATAAATTAAAATTATTGTTATTGCTCTAATTATTGTATACATGGATATAACAAAAGGCGGCAAGGTGGCGCAGCAGGTAGTGTTGCAGTCACACAGCTCCAGGGGCCTGGAGGTTGTGGGTTCGATTCCCGCTCCGGGTGACTGTCTGTGAGGAGTTGGTGTGTTCTCCCCGTGTCTGCGTGGGTTTCCTCCGGGTGCTCCGGTTTCCTCCCACAGTCCAAAAACACACGTTGGTAGGTGGATTGGTGACTCGAAAGTGTCCGAGTGTGTGAGTGAATGTGTGTGTGTCTGTGTTGCCCTGTGAAGGACTGGCGTCCCCTCCAGGGTGTATTACCGCCTTGCGCCCAATGATTCCAGGTAGGCTCTGGACCCACCGCGACCCTAAATTGGATAAGCGGTTACAGATAATGGATGGATGGATGGATATAACAGTGAATTAATATCTAGCTTTGACGGTTGCTATAGTGATGCACTGTTCACTGTTAGCAACATTAGCATTGTTCTCGGAACCCTTTCTCTGAATGAAAAGTGGATCCACCACTAGGTGGCGTAACATCTGCATGTCCCTTTCTGTCAGTAAACGTCTTTTACATTATTAAGACTGGTGACAAATGACATCTTTAGACTTTAATATAGAACAGAAACAGTTTGTGGATCTATGTACTCTCGGGCAGGCTGCAGTGTACTGGAGCCATGTCAAAATAAACTTTAACTTTGTTAAATTGTTAGTCAGTTTAATTTTAGTTAAAAAAAAATCTGTTTAATTTGAAGCAAATCATTAGAAAAATAACCCAGACAAAATATAAAACATGGCTTTTGCATTTATTTTTTCCCCTCGTTTTTTATTGTGGGGTGGAGGTTTATGTCCAATAAATCAGCCAAATTCTGCAAATAAACAGAAGTGTATCCTTTGTAGAGGATGTGTTTACTCACCAAATCAAGGTCATTTGAGTAGCACCCAAACTTTAGTACTGGATAAAGCCCTCGGCCCTGAGAGCAGTTTACACTGTAGAGCTTGAACATATGAGAGCGCAGCGAGAAAAATCATTTCACTTACAAACAAATAAACAAATGCTGTAAACCTTCTCCTCCATTTCTTTTAATTGCCCACATGTTCCTCTCTGAATCCCCGCAGAGAAAGAGAGAGAGAGAGAGAGAGAGAACAGAGGAGAGTGAGAGAGAGAAATAAACCAGACTCAGAGAAACTGTTTTACAGGTTTGTGTATTTTATTGTGTTCAGAAAAAAGAGAGAAATTGTGTTAAGATTCTACAAATGACACTGGAGCTATACACATTTATATGTACAAACAAACAGCATTTCAGAGCCCTCCACTAACAGCAACACTCGAATGGCAGAGAAAACTCACAGCAGAAATAAACACACATGATGTTACTGCCCTTTCCAAGCTCCGCCCACAAATGTGCTCATAGTTACTGTTGCTAGGTTAGACAAGTTCTGCAGAGCATTGGACTAATGCCATTCAAACCAATGTACCACACACTTCAGAATTCATGATAGCCCCTACGTTTAGACTGAGTTATTACTTGTTGAACCTAGCAACTGTTCCTATGAAGGCCTGTATGAGTGGGCGGTGTAATGAGAGTTTAGGTAGGAGCCGGTGTGTTACTGTCGTGTAACACTGATTGTATTAGCTGTTGTTGGCACAAACGAGCCACATTCTGAGCACAAGTGTTCAGCTTCACTCTATTTCAAAAACACAAACTTGTTTACATAAAACAAACAAATAAACAAACAAACATCCTCTAACAGACCAGGAATTTACACAAGCGACGATATATACACACTGTGATTGGTCCGCACAATGACGCCACCCACTCCTGTGGAAACCACAGGAATAATTCTTATGAAGTGAACCAACTCATGAATGGATTTGTTTTATATTCATTATTAATATTTTATTGGTGTTTATTATGTATACATTAGATTTCTAATCACTGGACGCTTTACAGGTCAAAGATGCTTCTGGGACAAATAACAGTTCAGTTTTGAAGAGTTCAAAAGTACTGTGCATGTCAGGGTTTTGTTCAGAAATGTGTGTGTGCGCGTGTGCGCGTGTGCGTGTGTGTGTGTGTGTGTGTATGTGTTCACTGGCGTTTGGTTTTATAAGGCCGGGATCGTTTCCGTCGGTCCGGTTTACGCTGTTTATGAAGTCGTCCAATGCTCACACCCTGCCGCCTCCGCACTGAAATATTCTGCTCCACCAAACTCGCCAACATCCCTGCAGAGAGAGAGAGAGAGAGAGAGAGAGAGAGAGAGAGAGAGAGAGAGAGAGAGAGAGAGAGAGAGAGAATATGCTGTAGTGTACAGATTTTTTATATGTCACCTGACCAAATATGGAGAAGAGATGTACCTTCTTGTGCAAGCATGGAGATGAAAGTGCAGATGAATTCGTCGTAGTTGTGAGTTCTCCTCTGATCATCAATCTGCAGCAACACACACACACACACCATTGAAGGGTAATCTTTATAGTTATAGTAAAATATAGTTTAAGTTCTATACTATATAGTTATAGTGATCTTTAACAGCTCTGTATCATCTCTCGCTTGATCACAGACCCAAGTATAAGAAAACCTAACTGCGATGGTTTAAGCATAGCAGAAAACCCAGCGCTCATACCTTGAATTTCTTCCTCTTCTCCACTTCCTCTTTCAGAGAGACCTCACAGTTCGCAATATCAGCCTCCACATACTTCAACAGAGCCAGCAACTCCTACAGAGAGAGAGAGAGAGAGAGAGAGGAGGAAAATAAACAGCAGAAAACACAGCATTTAAAACACATTGAAGCACAAGGCTTGTGTAATTTAATTTTATTAATAAATAAATAACAATGTTCTCAACATTACCGGGTTACTAATGCATACACACATCATCAGCAAAACAACACATGTAATAAAAATCTGCAGTTATTTTACTCTTATTTTATTTACTCACTCAAAGTGGTAATAAGGGTATAAAAATGGCATTTTATTCCATAGGATTTCTTATCTCTTATTTAACATAACTTTGCTGGAGATAAAGATTAGAGAGTGAAGCATCAGATCTTCCTCGATCCTCACCTTGGGGGTGTATTTCTCTCCGCTGGGTTTGGTGATGGCCTCAGGCTCGGCAAAGGTGGCAGTTTTTGTGGCTGTTTTCTCTTCCATTGTCCCCTTCCTCTCCTCCTTCACTTTCACCTCCTGAGATGCTCCCTCTTTCCCTCCCTCCTCTGCTCCTGCACTGCTCCCTTCTTTCTTCTCACTCTTCTCCACACTACTCGCTTTCTTCACTATGTCAGACGCTCCTTCTGATACAAGCACAAAGAGAAGACCACCTCACAATCAGAGTCCAGCATCGACCACACGCCAATCAGACAGGGATCACATGGAGATCAAAAGCAGATCCCTCGCCGAGATCATTTATGTTAGATTTGCTCAGATCAGCTGAACACACTCAGAGGAGCACACTAACCTCTGATTCTGTTCATCAGCTCAACACCCTTGGTGGAGAACACTAACCTCTGATTCTAACAAGTGCTTGTGTTGTCTATCATCACACAGAGAGAGAGAGAGAGAGAGAGAGAGAGACAGAGACACAGAGAGCGAGAGAGACTCCTGACCTGTAGGGGGCAATGTGTACATAGTTCCATCATCTCTCAGCTGCAATCGTGCCAAGCCAACCACTGTCCCCAGCTCTCGCACGGCACGATTGTGTCGGGCGTCCAGTCGCAGAACCCCCTCATCCTCTCCGAACAGAACCCGACTCAGGTGGGATGCCACTGGGCTGGAGGGGCGTGTAGCAGCCTGTGGTGAAGAGGCGACATCAGCACAATCAATTTTAGGTAATAACTCACCATAGGCTGTAGATACCATCTCCTCTATAGTTTCTAGATATCATCCCAACTATTCCCTGTATTTCAGGGGTGTCTAACTGGATCATATGAAATGTGTGAAGGGCCATCAAAAAGGATATCAAAAGAGTGTAAAATCCAGCATATAACTGCAGACTGTTTAGGATGAACATTTTCTTTAAAACGTTTATGCACAACACAACATATTTAAAACACATCACGTATATTCTGTCATTATTTCTCATGTAGACTGACTGTAATTCAGCCTACTCATACCTATGGAACTCAATAGCAAAGGATGTCTTATATTCCTTAAAAATACATAACCAACTAAATACAAAAAAGTTTGTACAAGTAGTCCTTGGGTGAAATGGTCAAACCAGAAGGGGCAGTCCACTGTAACCTGTAACTGTGTTGCGCCCTAGACTGCATCATACGGGTTAGCGAGGCTGTAGATATGCTCTTTAGCTTACTTCATTAACACTGTGATGAAATATCCTATACATTTGTGCACTGCTGCCACCATCAGATGAAAGGAAAAACTGCCATGTGCCAGCAGGCCACTAATGATGTATTCTTAAAAGTGATGCCACAGGCTAGGGCTGGGCAATTGATCGAAAATTAATCTAAATTGTCATTCAGAACTTCTAATTGACATAATCTATATGATTATAGCGATTATTTTTATTCTGTTATGTCCCCACTGTGTGTTCATGTACTGTCCATTTAAAACCACGCTACCATGCTGTAGTTACGTGACATTGCCTCCATCTGCCACATGGAAGCAACCTAAACACAGAGGCCGACCAAGCGACTCGTGCAGCTCGTACCAAAAAAAAAATCACTGCGGTATGTGGAGTCTGTGGTATGGATATGCTGTGTTTTGACTACAAGATGACACTGAACAAAAAGTAGTCAAATGTAAACACTGACAAAAACCACAGTGAAGTACAACCAAAAACCAAATATAAACAGTGCTCAGAAAACAAGCAAGGAACAAGCTACCAGCGACATTAGAAAATATATCCCATATTTAATGCTGGAGCATATCTACAGTACAAGCCTCATCACTGAACTATCACCACTATAGGCTCTAGATACCACCCCTGGTATTCCTTATAGATTATGCCACACTTCAGGCTCTAGATAATATCCATACTATACCCTCAACTATATGTTCTGGATAAAATCTCCTCAGGACCCTCAAAACAGTACTTTATTCTGGGATCCAGATACTAGCTCACTCTCTGCAGTATGTTCTGTAATGTTCCACCACAGACTCTAAATATGTAAGTACTCCCGACTACAGTAGTAGTAGACCCTACAGTAGTCAGGTACTACTAGTAGACCCTAACTGTGGGTTCTAGATAAGGTTCTCACTGACCTGTGAGCGTGCTGGGGATCTGAGGGGGGAGTTGAATGCGCTGCCGATCTCGGAGGCGGTATCTGTGCTCTCGTTGCTGGGTGTGGGGGACGGCTGGGACGCAGAGATAATGCTGATGCCCCCCGTGCGCCCCTCTGTGCGGATGTTCAGGGGGGCGGAACCAGTCGTTGTCATCATGGTTTCCTTCTTCTGTGCTTCCTTCTTCAGCTTCTCAGTGAGCATGCTCAGAGCCAGCTGTCCCTCTACCCCCGAGACTGCGCCGCCTGCTGATGCAGCTGGGGTGCTACTGCTGCGAGACACACGACTCGTTCGGAGACTTGCCTTCCTGCAGAATCTGTCCGTCACACATACACACGGGGAACACACATAGTATCACACACACACACACACACACACACACACACACACACGTGGACATACAAAACAGTCTGATTCATCTCTGAACTGTAAAACTGAGATTCTCCCTGAAAAGCTTTTTTGACATGGCTCTGGGTGGTTTCTCTTTTTTCACACCCCCCTTAACACAAACACAGACACACAACTACGTACCTGCCCGATGTTCCTGCGGCTGGACACTCTTCCTCTTCTTCATCTTCATAGTCCTCTTCGTCATCAGAGTAGGCCGGCTGAGGGGGTCCAGGAACACGAGCACGAGCCACTCCTGCGGCTAAATCCTCCTCTTCCTGTGTATATATGTATATACACACACACACACATGAAATGGACATTAACGCATTCATTTTAAAGGAGCAGAATCACTGGTATCAAGCCCGACTCTCACCTGCATGGGGGACTTGGCGTAGTTGTGATTGTCCAGGAAGGCGGGCAGCCGCTGGACCACTGGGTTTTGGCTGGTTACAGGCAGCGGGGCAGGCGGTGCAGGTGGAGCTGGAGTCGGAGGGGCTGCACCGCCTGCTGGCACTGTGGGGGGCTTTAAGTTGGCCTTGGGTTTCTCTGAGGAACTGGAGGCTGTGGGGGCACTCCCACCATTCACAGAATCTACACAAAGAATAACATGCATCGGTCAAGGCAGCAGCTCACAGTTCAGGAGATGTTTCTGAGACAATGCATAAGGACAGGGACAGTCAAAATGAGGAAGAGATATGTGAGAAATGGGACTTCTAACAGCTACGCAACATCAAAGTGCTTAAAGCATTCATCCCTGAGAGAGGAGAACATACAGCTTTACTCTCGCTCAGATCTGAACATACCTACAGCTGTGTCCATCCGTCCACGGGGAGAAAATCAACACATGTTATAGACATCAAAATATAACGTGTGCAAACATGTTTTAAAGTATTTTTTGTCGTGTATAAGTGTAATTCAGAATTCATACATTCTCCTGCTCTTATTTTATGATAACTCTTGTGTGGTATTAAAAATGAAAATCACCATATTATTAAACAAAACATAAATAAAAATGAATTCGTGTGAAAAAGGCAAGTGAAGAATTTAGGTAGCTGAATTCCTTATGAGCTCCATCAGGAAAAAGCGCTGCAAAAGCATGTGATGGATTTGTTCTGTTCTTGGGGATAATATTGTATCCAAAAGGACAAGTGAGTTTTAGTTTAGACAATTTAAAAACGGGGATTTCGATGGTAGAGTTTGCGAACATAGTGCATTAACACTTCACTTTTAGGTTATTTTTTTGTTGAATAAAATGAGAATTGTCATTCTTAATATGACACAACAGCTACCATAAAATGACCAATGAGAATGTTTGAATTACACTTATACAGTACAAATTTATTTGTACACTTCATGGTGTCCTACACACAGTCACAAACATCACACACCTGGAGGTGAAGCTTGTTCAGTGCTCACAGGTGTGTCCGATGCCTCCTCTTTTTTCACTGCAGTGGGTGTATCCTCAGAAGTGCCGGAATCTGTCTGTTTACGGTCCTGCTGTGCATCTGGCTGGGACGCTCGAATGGCCTGGAACGAAGAAACACATGCACAACATAAAACAGTGAAAGACAATTATGAATAAATATATTCCCTCTGTAGGATAAAATATAATTTACATTTTCCGTATTTTTTGATTCATGTGATTCATTTTATTCTCTATCTTTGTTCCTTTAAATGATAATGAGCTGCTCACTGAACCCCCGGCCAGAGCACACAGCAGTTTTACTCAGTGCTCTAATTTCTCAGCACTTGTTGTGTCCGTTTTGCTGCGTTTAACATCATCTTTGTGCTCTCACATAAATGCGGGTCCAGAGCTGTGATTGGACAGACTCAGACGAAGGGGCGGGGCAATTCTAAAGTCTCGGCACTTGATGTCAGAAGCAGAGCAAAATCAGAACGTCTCGTTTTATCTCTCGTTTTCTGACTTAGGCAGCACACAGAAAACTGACAGGGTGGTCTTGTTTCACAGTGTGTGGGTTGGTGCACTCCAGATCCACACATTAAATGTGAACATGCACCAAACAACTGTTTTTAATCATGATATGTTCCAGTGTTTTTTTTTCCCTTTATTTTTTTATTTAATCAGCAAGGCTCAGACAGAGCGAAACATAGTGGATAGAGCGCCTTGATTTGTTCACACACACACTTTCCCCCCTTTCACTGACCTGCTGGAGCCCTTCCAGAACAATTTGCCTGTTCTTCTTCAGAACTTCCAGACGCGACTCCAGCTTCATCCTGCGGTCCGGGACCACCGCCATCAGGTTGAAGCGGATATCATGATATGGTTCGCTGTGGAAGAGGAGAAACTGATCAGGAATGGCACATTTCAGTTTTCCTAGTGAAATAAAGGGTTAATCAGGAGTGTGCTCCTCTCCTTAGACTCTACTCTTCTAAAAAGATATACTAGATATTAGAGCAATCGAAATGCCTTTCAGACCCCCTCCTGAAGCACTCTGAGTGAATCTGGTTTAAATGAGTCCCAGCTGTGTTTACACCTGTCTTTTGATGTGGATTATCACTATCCAGATCTACTCCTGATACCCATCAGAGCAGCAGAGGTCAACGGGGTCTTAGTTAGCATCATGCCTCTTAGCGCAAAACTCAAACACCAAAGATCTGGGAGACAACTGAAGCCGGGTTCTGTTTTCTCCATTTGTTTCAGAGGTCTTACCCTGCCGTCGCAAGTCCAATTCTCTCCATAATGACCCTCCGAGCTTTATCTGTCCACTCCTCCTCTTCTCCCCATGGGCCTGAGAGTGAGAGAGAGTGGGAAGGAATGAGTGAAAGAGAGAGAGAGAGATCAAGAGTGAGCAATTGATTAACTGTCTCCAGTGAACATATTAAAACACATTATAATCTCTGTACATAATAGTCTTTTGTGAAAGTGTTATGACACATTAATAAATTATGATTATTTAAACTGAGGACTAGTCAGAGTCAATCAATACCTTTTTATAGCTGTTAATGTTTTATGAGCAGTTTTAAATCATGTTGCTTGAGGGAAAACAAGTCAAATGATTAATACAATAACAATACTCAGGACCTCATTATTAGTCATTTATTATACATCAATAAGAATAAAAAAAAGAAAATGAATACTTCTTATCATTCAGGTAGTTTTGAGAATTTGGAAATGTTTGCATTTAGGTTTTGCACTTTATCATCTTTGTTATAAATACTTTTAATTATAATCCTATTATCATTTCATTTAACTCTTCACTTTAATGCTTTCCAGTGCGAGTTTGTGAGTGAATGTGTTAGTGTGTTTTGCCCTGTGAAGAACTGGTGCCCCCTCCAGGGTGTGTTCCACACCTAGTGATTCTGGGTAGGCTCCAGACCCACTGCGACCCTGAACTGGAGAAGCACTTACAGACAATGGATGAATGAACGAATGAAAGACTTAAATTCTTTCTGGATTCGTTTAACCATAAATATCGCAATAAAAAAAAACAATGGCATTAATGATTAAATCAATAGTTAAGCTGTGTCTGGATTATTAAATTAACTGTTAAACATTGTTTTATTTTGTACAAACGTGTTTGTTAAACTAGAAAGTGTTAAAATAAAGGTTTTACAGTAGTAACAATAGGATTAAGTCCTGTTTATTAACTTAACATTCTCTTATTGTCGTTTTCTAATATTTCTACATGTGAAGGGAGGCTTTTGTGATGATGATGAAGCTGATGAAGCTGATAAGATGATGATTGTGGAGCTGACCGTGGTCTATGGGGTAGGCTTTGAGACCATCCAGTTCGAAGAGTCTGTCTTTAATGGGGACGTAGCTGACGAAGTGGAAGGCCTCCATGGTCCGGACGGCACTGATGCCATTCTGTTTCTCTGGAAGGTGCCGTGGCTCCGGTCTCCATGGAAACAAGAGCAGAAAGAGGTAAAGAATGCTGGGGCAAAAGCAAGGGGGGAGGGGGGGACTGAATCTACTTAATTTAATGAAACTGTCTTTTCCATATCATTTAAATCCCTCTTTGTTCTTAAATTTGGTAGAAATACATTCATTTTACCACATTGTTTTAGTTTTACTGCACTACACCTACATAAACCTCAATATGATGGATGCACGGCTACATCTACAATCTGGAAAAAGCCCAATCATTCTTTGTCAAACGTCCCCAGTCACACACTGGGAGGGTGAGAACAAACACCTTCTTCCTCTGAGACATGCGATATCCCCCACCTCTTTTTTTAATACCACTAATGCAGAGTCATTGGACAACTCAACAACCTCGAAGAGAGTGCCAAATGCCTAGGTCCCTCACATCAGCCTTAAGACATCTGTGCTGACCATCAGCGTGCCCTGTGCTGAGGGGAGGGACAGGGGAACCCTTCCCCTGACCCTCATGAACTAAGGCTGATGTGATGTTGGACATGGGTGTGTTCACCGTGTCCACAGCCGATGGAAATTAGGGGTAGTAGAGTGGTAGTAAACGTTTAAAGTCTATAACTCTTCCAGATTGGCTGAAGACATATGGCAGGGATACACCAAGTCTTTGTCCATCAGAAATGCGTACCTGGCATGGCTGTTGTGGGCCTTGGCTAATTCTGGAGCATTCCCAATGGCATAGCCTTTACTCTGTGGAGAGAAAGAGACAGAAATCAAATCACAGCCACCAGTTTTGTGGGTCCAAACGTGAGGATGCAAGTGACAAAGTGCTCCCAGAAAGAGGAGGGGACAGGGTGCGTATGTGTGTGTATGTATGAGTGTACCTCAGGACTGAAGCCCTTGGTAAAGGCTTTGATGCGGCTGAGTGTGTTTCCAAGCTCCACCCCGCTGCAGTTCAGGAGGACGCTCAGCAACGCATGTGTGGCACAAGAGTTTGGAATCAGCTGCACACAATATACACAGACACAGTGAACAAATGTGGTTAACAGCTAATGCAATATTTACAGAATTTTCAGCCTTTCACTCATTATATAAATGTGTTCATGGTTCTAACATCACAATCCTGCAGAATTCATCATGGTCTGACTCCACAGTTATGTGCAGTCTGAGGACTTGGGAGTGAATGAAGGCTTGAGAGAATACAAGACATGATGAAAAAGCCACAAGCCCCACGTTTTCCTTGATATGAACCTCTTTAAAAAAAACAACAACAACCCAGGACTCACCTGATGAGCAAAGAACATGTCGTTGACGATATCATCGTCGATGACCGAGGTTTCGTCCACGAGTGTGGAGACTTTCCTCCTGGAGCGACGCTCCTCGATCCATTTGAACAGAAAAATGAAGCCGTACACAGGACTAAACAGAACCAGAGGACAGAGTTGGATCAAAGGGAGAGAGAGAGACAGAGACAGCGCATATAGCTCCAACCCCAGCTTTTACACTACAGTTTAAATCTCTCTCTCTCTCTCTCTGTGTCCACTAAACATTTCTCTCACCTCTGGCATTTGCTCTGCAGGTCATAGATCTCCTCCACCTGAACACCTTTCACACCTGAGCACCACAGAGAATGAGTGAGTGAGAGAGAGAGAGAGAGAGAGAGAGAGAGAGAGAGAGAGAGAGAGAGCAAAAATAAAAGGTCAACTTTAACCACAGTAAAACCTCAGTCATTTCAAAATATTCTGAAGAGTATTGAAGGTAGACTCACCGAAGTCCTCCACCAGCAGCGTGAACAGTCCTGAGAGAAAGAGAGAGAGACAGAGAAAGAGAGAGAGAGAGAGAGAGAGAGAGTGTTTTTTAAACACTCTATAAAACGTCCTAGGGTTATAAATCAAACTATATAAATCAAACTTAATAATAATAATAATATCATCATCATCATCATCTTATTTCTTATGGAACACGCATGTCCTAAGGCTTAGGTCTGCGATTAAACCCATACAAACTCCTCAGAGTTACAGATTTAAAAGCTATTTCCATAATAAAAGTCCCCTAACGCCTTAAAACTGTCAGTATGCATCAATGCAATTAATCTCCGTCTCTATCTCCACCCACCGTACTTCCACCGCTGGCCTGAAGCTGGAAAGCCCATAGTTGATGTGATTGGCTCATGAGGTGTGTGACACAGGAAACCCTGTCTGTCTGAAACAATGTTTGGAACGCCGCTGTTTCAAAGCTGGGGTTGTTTACCTGAGACAGGAGAGTGTGCTCTGGGGTGGTGTACCTGAGGCAGATTAGAGTGGTCTGAGTTGTGAGCTGGGCCCCCGGGAGGTCCTGGAGCAGGTAAGGATGCTCTAGGGTGGTCTACCTGAGGCAGGTGAATGTGCTAGCGGCAGTAGACATTACATGGGTGTACCTGAGGTAGGTAAGGATACTCTGGGGTGGTGTACCTGAGACAGGTGAGGGGAACTGTATGTAGCGGCTGTATGTGGATGCCCCTACTGTCAGTAAAAGCTGTTGTTTCTGGGAGATTCTTTTGTTACTCGGTGTTTCTGATGTTTGTTTACTCACCGGGGTCGCTCTCCAGCTCCAGCCAGCCTTTATTCATCTTTCTGACGGTAACAAAGCCGCTTTAAGTCCAAGTCTTGGAGAAAACCGCAGCTAAAATCATATTTTAATCGGCTCTCTGAGCGCTTCTCCCCGCAGCGCGTAAATACACAATGGAGGAGCAACTCTGCTCGGCGAGGACTGATGGCGTCAGACGTATTTACTTGTAATGGCCACTGAACGGCGCTGTGTGCGTGTGTTTGATATTTATGTAATTAAAGTGCCCATAGCTTGTGTTTTTACCCCGTGTTTTTTTCCCCGTGGTCCACTTCACACGTACATGTGGTCAGTAATTACATATAATGCATGCTTTGGAGAGAAATTCCAAATAATTTTTTTAAAAACTATACAAAAGTGCAGACATAAGTGTGGGCCCTTCATTTGGAAAGCAATAGTTGATGACCATTTTATATTTATAACTGCCTATTATTATTTTAAATGTGCGTAACACCTATATAGCATGCATTAATAAACAAATTATTTATACCGTATGCATTTCTCTTTGAAGAAACCTTTCTTATTTCTAGTACAAACTCCCATTGTGTGTTTTATTAAGGCTCTATCCACAGTCCCTGCTACTCTGGTTCTGCTGCTACTTTGTAAATCTGAGCTGTTGCACTATTTTATATTGCCACACACTTTATAACACTGTGCTTGATTGCTATAATCACATATTTATATGGTTTTATTTCTTATTTCACGTCTATTTATTATTTGTTTTAATAGCGTGTCGTGAATCTGCCAACTCTCGTTGAAATTAACTATCCTCCAAAAGTTACCCAGTGCAGTTTCTCAGTGCCGAGCATAGAGAAGTAAAGAGACAGCGGTTCTGTTCTCCCCATTACAACGAAGCATCACCATGAAATTGACGCTGTAATTTTAAGGTGAACATAATTTAAAGCGCTGCTTTAAAACATCCCCAGCCCCTTTCTACAGAGTCTGGCTGTGTTCATTATTATTTATTATAATTGTCTAATTGTAAAACACCAAAGGTAGGTTATTGAACGTCACACAGTTATCATAAATGTAGTGAAAAAATAAATATTGCAGAATGTGAGCACTTACATTATTATTATTTATATCTTTTTCGAGGAGAGGAACCATCGAGCGTCGGTGTTTGCTCAGAAACGGGACGCTGTAAGAGTGACACCTGATGGAAAAATAAGAGTCCAGTTTTCTGTGCGAATTAAAGGCTGAAATTTTTAAGGTGGCGTGGGGGCAGAGAGAGCAGTCGGCGGCAAGGAGCTCACATAAGGTAAAGTGGCCGGAGGAGCGCGGTGTCGGGTCTGGGAGCGGGGTGTAGCGCCGGGAATTCGGGAGTTTATCTGCGAAGGCTAGCGGCTGAGCTACTGCTGCATCTCGGGACAATGGAGGCTCAGCCTCAGCGCGAGGGCCGTCGATAACGCGATAAAACGCTCTTATTTCAAAAAGGGCGGTTTTAAAACACTTTAAAAACACATAGAATCGCATTCACCGACCGCTAAAGATTCTACACCAAATCTGGCCTTTTATCCACCACCTTCCGTTCCGAACTCTGTAGTCCATCTTAAATACCGCAGCGGGTACTGTTGGATTTAAGGTGGAACGGAGAATCAGCGATGGGAAAACACATCAGCATATGCCCAATAGACCCCAGACACCCCGCTGTGTTTCAGAGAGAAAAAGAAAATGAGAGAAAAGAAATAGGAATTTGGAGAAGATAGCAAAGAGAAACAGAAGAACTGAGAGGAATAGAAGAGTAAGCAGTGAGAGATGGAGAGACATTAAACACAAACAAAACAAAAAGAAAGAAATGGGTTAGGGAATGAAAATGAGAAAGTAAAAAGAGAATGAGACGAATAGAAAAGCGAGTTGGAGTAAGATGAAGAGAAATGAGACGAGTTCGTACACAGTATAGAAATGTGTAATGAATTAGATAAAAATTACAAAACAGAATGAGAGAAAGGAGCGAGAGTTATTTGGTGTTCAGTAAGTGAGTTTGACTCCATTCCTGTCGTAATACCTGTAGAAAACGAAGCAACCACATCATTGATTGAAATTGAGATTCTGTGGGTGTTTTGAGAAACCCGTGTTATTGTGAATAGGGTGTAACTTTAGGTTGGTGTGTGTCTATAAACAACATTTAGTAAAAAATGTTATTAACTTCAATTTAACAGGTTTTAGAACTGGTAATTAAAAAATATTCAACTGACCTAACAGGTCAGGTCCAATTCTAGCTCTCTGTCTCTCAACCAGTGAGGGAGAGTGAGCTGAGGAGTGTCATATGGACGAGTTCATGTATGTTTTATGACATTCCTGGGATTCAGCAAATAATTAATGATGAACATACGTTTATAACAGAGCCATGTTCACAAACTCCATGGACCTGGGGCTTGTTTGTCTGTTGCAGTGTTAATTTGATAGAAGAGTAGAAATAAATATAGAAAGAATAAACAAACCCTTTTACAAGTTAGTGGCCAAGCTACAGCATACTACACAATGTACTAAAGTCTTAAGGGTAATAAATAATTTCACTTCAGAATCAAACCATTACTCAACATGTTCCAGATGTAGCAGGCAATTCTCTTAGTGTCAGTGGCAAAATTAAATTAAAAGCACCAAGTATAAAATAACAAGAAAATAAAAGAAACAGTGTAAATCTTAATAGTAAAAAAATAAATAAACATTATTTGGAAAGAAAGTTGCTGATGTGCATATAAATACAGTACAGGAGGTCCTCGGGTTACGTCAGTCCCGAGTTACAATGTTTCGGGTTACGACACATCTCCCATTTACTGTATAAAGCCTTGTTTCGGCTTAAGTGGTTTTGCGTCGTAAACATCGTAACGCGAACTTCGTGTTTGGTGTGTGCGGCGGAAGATAACACGGTTTCGCGGCTCAGGACCGAGGAGGATAGGTGTTAGGATAGGATAAGTGCTTACAGTATGTTATTTACGTACAGTATGTACATATGATCCGACTTACACCGAAAATCAGTTTACGACGCGACGTAGGAACGGATCAACATCGTAAGTTGAGGACCCCCTGTATATATTTTGAGAAGTGAATACAAATACCAAGTATTGATTCGGTTAAGCTATTTTGTAGATGGTGAATTTTGTTTTATCTTCTGTTTAATATAAATAAAATAATAAAAACAAACATAATTTTAAATGGGTTTTAGCAGTAGCATCAACAAAAGTGCATTCTGTTCTTGAGAAAACCGGTTTGAAAACATGACTCTGCGACAGAGCATCTGTCTTTGTTGTTGTGGGCCACCGGTTTTTCCACCAGAGATCTCCTTGACTGATTCGCTGACTGGAATTCAGGTTGTGAAATCTCTGGTGGAAGGTATGTGGAGTACATCATCACACACAGGTGCTCTGGTGAAATTGCCTAGTGCACCTTTAATCCAGGTGATCCTGTGGTTTCATGTTTTCTTTTCCACGCAAAATGTCCAGGGGTGAAAATAAGAAGTGAGGGCTGCTGTTTGCTAATGAATAACCATAGGTCATTAGTGGAGCTCCTGGAGTTCTGGGGGAAGGTGGGGTAGAGGGAGACTGTAATTCTCCTGATTCAGGGCTATTATCACTGGGTGAACATTTAAGGACAGTTACCAAAGATTGTGGCTAAACACCAGTCAGTTCTGGTTTTGCTCACAGTGCTTTTCCACTGCATGGTACCACTTCTACAGGACTCTACTCTGATTCTCCACTACCACAGTTCCCTCTCCCTGAAATGAATCATGAGAGATCAGGGATTAAAAAAAGAATCCGGTTCCAGGTACCTGTCTGATGGAAAAGCAAAAAAGTCAAGTAGAGTAGTGCAGTGGAAAAGTGTCGTTAGCACTTTAAGACTTGTTCTTGTATTTATGTTCCCTCATTACGGTAGCTGTGTAGGTGACTTCTGTGTGAGTGGATGGCGCTAAACAGCTGTATGCTGAATAAACAGGTTTATAAAAACGAGGCTGTTTTTCCAACATCAAAACAGTGAATTCAAGAGTTTATTTACAACACCAGACACTTTTAAAGGATGCTGTTTACTGGAGTTTTATTTTATCAGAACAGTGTGTGTTTGTCTCAGTCCTGGAGTCGGTGGGAGTTAAGTGTGTATGTGTGTGTGAGAGGGAGAGAGAGTGTGTTAGTGTGTCGTGTTCAGCCTACTGGCCCATATTCTTCAGAAGCGCTCAGCACTGTTCTTATGTAATCAGATCTTATGTAAGCCTCTCCTTTTTTCTCTTTCTTTTCTCATTCTCTCTTTCTCATGTTTGTTTATTTATTTAACTCCCACTCAGGTGGAAAAGGAGTTGGAAAATGTTTGTCTGGTTTAATTTTAACAGAATAAAAACATTATTAATGAAAAAAAAAACTATAGATTATAAAGTTGAGAAAGTCTTATTGAAGTGTCTTGGTCCATTTAATGTGGTCTGCGTGTTTTATTTTAGGATTATATAAATATATATTAGTGCTGGGCGATATGAGCACAAATCAATATCACGATAAATTGTATATTTAATTACGATTAATTAAAAATTTTGTTTTTGTATATTTATAGTTCGGTGACGAGGCTTGTGCTGTAAATATGCTCCAGTATTAAAGTTGGGATATTTTTTCTAATGTTGCTGGGAGCTTCTTCCTCCCAGCAACATTTGATTTGATCAGTTGATGTGTTCTCCCCGTGTCCGCGTGGGTTTCCTCCGGGTGCTCCGGTTTCCTCCCACAGTCCAAAAACACACGTTGGTAGGTGGATTTTTGACTCAAAAGTGTCCGTAGGTGTGAGTGGGGGTGTGCGTCTGTGTTGCCCTCTGAAGGACTGGCGCCCCCTCCAGGGTGTATTCCTGCCTTGCGCCCAATGATTCCAGGTAGGCTCTGGACCCACCGCGACCCTGAACTGGATAAGCGGTTACAGATAATGAATGAATGAATGAATGAATGTTTATATTTGGTGTGTGATTTTTGCTTTTGTTGCTGAAACTGTTTGTTCTCAGCATTTACACTTGAGTTTTTGTTCGGTGATGTCTTAATTATAGTCAAAACACAACACATCCAAACCACAGACGTCATGTTTTTCTTTGGTACTAGCTGCTCGAGTTGCTTGGCCTGCCATTTAGGTTGCTTCCATGTGGCAGATAGGGGCAGAGTCATGTGACTACAGCTTGGTAACTTATTTTTAAAGTGACAGTACATGAAGACACAGTGTGGAAATAACAGAATAAGGTGTTTCTTGTGCAGGTGTTCAGATTTATAGAGATAAGTGTGTGTATGTATGGGAAGTATTAAGTGTGTTTTTATTTTTAAGGTGGTATGTGTGAAGATGTGTAGGTAGTGCTCTTGGAGACCCCAGGGGACACCATGTCAGAAGAGGCGCTCTCAGAAAATGACCTGGAGCAGAGCCTCAGCGAGCAGGAGGAGGACGAGGAGGAGATAGGAGGAGAAGCAGATGGAGAGAACAACGCTGATGATGATGATGATGATAATGAAGAGGAAGAAGATGACGATGATGCTGCAGGTAAAAATCCTTCATGATGAGAACAGTATATTTTGTTTCAGAGGATTTTCAGACTGGCTGCTAAATTCCGAGCTGAGTGGGACAGGTCAGAATGGTCAGACATTTCCCAGTCGAATTTTGTAGGTGGTCTCAGATCTGCAGTGACACTGATGTGGTGCTGTTGTGTTACTGTGTGTTGCGCGGGTAGAAGTGGATCAGACACAGCAGTGCTGCTGGAGTTTTTAATCCCTGTGTCCACTCACTATCTACCTCTACCTCGATGGTTCACTCTGTAGATGTAAAGTCAGAGACAGTAGCTCATCTGTCTCTGCACAGTTTGTGTTGGTCGTCCTCTACTCCATCAGTGGACACAGGATGCTGTCGGCACGATGTTTTTAGTTGCTGGAATATTCTCAGTCCAACCTGTGACACTGAGGTATTTGAACCTCAGCAGCACTGCTGTGTCTGATCCAATTGTACCAGCACAACACACACTAACACACCACCACCACCATGTCAGTTTCACTGCAGTGTTGTGAATGATCCTCCACCCAAATCATACCTGCTCTGTGGGGTCCTGAGCAATGAAGAACAGGGTGAAAGTGGGCTACAAAAGTATTCAGAGCAACAGATGGACTACAGCCTGTAATTGTAGAACTACAGTGTTCCTGTGTGGTCAGTGGAGCTGAGAGAATGGAGAATGAGTGTAGAAACAAGGATGTCTCTCTGTATGTACATAATATACATAAAAGTATAAAGATTTTATGCCCTTGATCCAGGAAGTCCTTTCATTCATTCAATGTTTTGTGTGTTGACTTGGAGTGGAGCAGGTCATTGTAGGGGTAAGAAGTGGGTCAGGTTGTTAGTGGAGCAGTTCACTGGAACACTTGTAGCCCCAAGCACTCTCTGCTCTCAGTTTTCCAAATCAGTCAGCACCAGGAAGGCAGCAATGAAGACATAGGCCCAATCCCATTTCTTGTTTTCACACCTACCTTTTATTAAGTGTCCTTTTGCCTCTTGGAGCTGAGTTACAGGGTGTAGTGGTTAAATTCTCCCCCTACAAAATGGGATGACCCTGATACATCATCAGTTGTGGTGCTCTGTAGCAGCTCTGCCAGTCTGCAGTGATATCAGAAGAGCTGCACAAGGTGTCATAACCCTCTGTTTGGAGTGTGCCTGAAACTTCACCCCACTCCTCTATCTTAACAACTACTGATACTAAAAATGGTAGGAGCAAGTGGTAAAATGGGATTAACTCTTCATATGGAGCAGATAATTCTAATATTAAATGATTATTTTAACATCTGCACATCCTTACAGACCAGTCAGAGAGAATGGAGGTGGAGCAACCAAGCCCTGCACCTTCTTCATCCCAGTCCAGTGATTCCACCTCTGCCACACCCCCCCAGCCCTCGTCCAGACCAGGGTCTCAGCCCTCATCCAGGTCCACCTCACGACCGTCAACTCCTCAGGGATCTCGTGGTCAGTCTGCGGCCGGCTCCAGCCCAGAGAGCGCCAAGAAAAACAAGAGGAAAAACAAGAAGAAGAAAGAGGATCAGGAAAAGAAGAAAAGTTTAAAACCCGCCAAACCTGCTCATCTGAGGAGGAACATCAGGTATGGTGTCAGCTACTGAATAATTAGTGTTGTTATTATTTTAATACATCTTTCATTCTTCTTTTCATTCTAAATTCTTTTGTGTACTGTGAAAAGGCCTCATTTACAGCTCAATTGTATTGTTTAATCTTATTGTTAAGGAACGTGTGTGTATTTGAGTGTGTATATTGTTGTGTCCTCTGTAGGAAGCTGCTGAAGGAGCACCAGCTGGAACCAGGGACTAAAGCTGCCCAGCAGGAGGAGCTAGAGAGGAGAAAACGACTGGAGCAGCAGCGCAAAGATTATCCTTTACCTGCAGGTACACACTAAATTTCTATCGACTGTTTATATGCATGTATGTGTTTGGGGGCAAGTTTCTATACATAATAGACACAAGTCAACATATGCTTTTTTGTAAAAGCACTTTAGAAAGGCAAGACCCTTTGATCTTTGCCTTTATTTACCGTCTCTTTTTGTTTCTGTTTTGTCACAGTGGACGTTCCCCTCTTGGCAACAATTGCTAAGGGTGAGGTGATCTGTCTGGACAGTAGCGGAGATGAAGGGGACTCCAGAGTAGCCGAACCACCTCTGAAATCTGTGCCACGAGATGGTATGCGCACACACACATTTAGACTCACATTCTCCTTAAACCCCAAAATTAGTACCCACAATTCTTAACACCTGTAATAATTATCTGAATATTTTTAAATGAATACTCCTTTAATCCTTGTCAGATGTGATTGAGCTGAGTTCTGGTGATGAAGACGCACTGCCCATCAGCAGTGAGGGAGATGAAGATGTGGAAGAGCGTTCAGGAAGTCCTGGGACAGAGGAGAGCAGCGGCTCACACATTAATGATGCTCTGAACCAGCCGGATCCCCAGGGCAGAGTTCTGGTCAACATCAACCACCCGGCCGAGGAGGAAGACCTGTTCCTCCCTCCTCAGATCGCAGGAGCTGTTAAACCCCATCAGGTACAACACACACACTTAGGAACAACACACCAGGTATAACACACACACGCAGGAACTACGCACATTAAAACACACCAGGTGCAGTACACACACACAGGGACTACACATTTACAACATTAAAACACACCAGGTACAACACGCATGCTTAGGAATGACACACTAACAACATAAAAACACACCAGGAACGACACACTAACAAAGTTAAAACACACCAGGAACAACATACACATATAGGAACTACGCAGTAACAACATTTAATATACATAAGGTACAACACACACACTTAGGAATGATACACTAACAACATTAAAACACACCAGTTACAACACACACACACACACACAAGGTACAATACACACACAGGAATGACACATTAAAACACACCAGGTACAACATGTACATGCATTCAGGAAGCACACACTAACAGCATTAAAACACACCAGATACCCCACACACACAGCAATGACAAACTAACAACATTAAAACACATCAGTTACAACACACACACCCACTCAGCAATGAGAGGCAAAGTTAAAACACACCAGGTACACACACACACACTCAGCAATGACACGCAACGTTAAAACACACCAGGTACACACACACACACACACACTTAGCAATGACACGCAACGTTAAAACACACCAGGTATACACACACACACACTCAGCAATGACACTCAACGTTAAAACACACCAGGCACAACACACACACACTAACATTAAAACACACAAGGTAAAATTAACACATCAGGAACCACACCCTAACAATATTAAACATCACCAAGTACAACATGCACACACACTCAGAAAAGACACACACGCACACACACGCAGGAAAGACACACACACACACACACACACAGGAATGACACAGTAACCACATTAAAGCACACAGAGGAAGGAACAAATCACTAACATTATTTAAAACACACCAACTACAAAGCATACAGCACCACCTGGAACTTACTTCCTCACTCACCCATTAATGTTTATAAGGTGTAAAATTCTCCAAAAGAGGACACCACCACAAAACAGAGCTGATGATATTGTGTTGCATATATCTGTTATGTTCCGTCTCCAGCCATATTGATTTAACCCAGTCTGTCTTTGATTAACCAGACTGTGTTAGGTGATCCTTAAAGTAGTACTTGACTTCACCATTTGGCGGGAATGATGTTTTATTTGAGAGTTAAAGTTTGTAGATGTCCTATGAAGTGTGTGTGTGTCTGTGTGTGTCAGATTGGAGGGATCCGTTTCCTATATGATAATCTGGTGGAGTCTCTGGAGCGCTACAAGACCAGCAGTGGGTTCGGCTGTATTCTGGCTCATAGCATGGGTCTGGGCAAAACCCTGCAGGTCATCGCCTTCATAGACATCCTGCTAAAGCACACAGGAGCCAAAACTGTCCTCGCCATCGTACCTGTAAGACCCCACTTCTGATTTCTGAATGAATCAATGCACTCTGTACACAGAAGCAACAAACAAAATCAATCTCTGCTCTTTGTGCATTAAAACCAATGTGTCCAGCGTAATCATTTGATTTATTTACAGTTTAGTCCTTGCAGCCAAGAATCATGTGAATGATTTTGTTTAAAGTGTTTTCACCATAAATTGACATTTTGATGCCCTCTTGTAAGATCAAAGCTGTCACTAAATCATTTCCATAACAAATTAGATTATATATTTGAATGTAAACATATGCTCACACCTGAAGTCTGTTTATCTCCACTGCTAACACTGGATGAGCAATATTACTAAACAGTGGAAATGGGTGATGTATAATTTTTCATTGGAAGGGCTCAGTTGTTTAAGAATGATAAATTATGTGCGTCAGGACATTTTAAAGGCTACATATTAAAAATTGTTCAGTGCATGTTCACATTAATACGTGAATTTAGAGCCCACCAACCCACACACTGTGAAACAAGACCACCCAATCAGTTTTCTGTGTGCTACTCAAGTCAGAAAACATGGGATAAAACGAGCGTTTCTGATTCTGCTACGCTTCTGGCATCAGAGACTTTAAGATTGCCCCGCACCCTCGTCTGAGTCTGTCCAATCACTGCGCTGGACTTGCGTTTATGTGAGAGCATAAAGACGAGGTAAAATGCAGCAAAACAAGACACAAGAGCATGAAGAAATAAGAGCACTGGGTGAAAACAAGAAAACAAAAACAGCGAAAACTGCTAAAAACCAGAGCTTCTGCTTCTTGCTCCTCACTGATGTGCGCTCGGGTCAGGGTGAACAGCGAGAGGCTCATTGTCATTTAGAGGAACAGAAGCTGAAAGCGGGCATTCTGAACATGGCTGTTTAGACAAGTGGAGAATGCTGCTTTTGGGTTTGTGGTATAACATTTTCCCTTTTATATTTCTCAATAATTAGATATTAACATGATTTGAAAATAAGTTTTAAATAGCACTGAATTCAACTATACTAATAATGATTCTCTCTCTCTCTCTCTCTCTTTCTCTCTCTCTCTCTCTCACTCTCTCTCTCTCTCTCTCTCTCTCTCTCTAGGTAAACACACTACAGAACTGGTTAGCAGAGTTCAATCTCTGGTTGCCTCCAGCTGAGTCCATTCCTCCAGACACAGATCCAGCCCATATTTCCCACCGATCTTTTAAAGTGCACATCCTCAATGACGAGCACAAGTAATTGCAAAGAGTTTACATCAGTTTGTTTTAAACTATTACTTTTAGGTGATTTGTTTAATTTATTGATCTTCTCTTTATTGTGTCTGCAGGACGACAGTAGCAAGGGCAAAAGTGGTGGATGAGTGGACGAGTGACGGAGGGGTTTTGCTGATGGGATACGAGATGTACCGCCTGCTCTCCCTCAAGAAGAGCTTCGTCACTGGCCGCAAAAGGAAATCAAAAAAACCTGCGGGACCGGTCATTATCGACCTGGATGAAGAGGACCGACAGCAGGAGCTTATGAAAGGTCTGTCACAGTGAGTCTCAGCAAAGCTGGGCATTTAAAGCTATTTAGAGCACCCTTTTGTGGAGAATCTACATACTGCTGAACAATAATGACAGAAAGAGCGAGTGACACATGGTGCTTTTCCACTGCATGGTACCTACTCTGCTCTATTCTGTTTGCTTGATCCCTGATTGGTTGGTTTTCTACACCCACAGCTCCCCCCTGAAATATACCCGGTGTTGTCTCTAACGGGAACAGTGGCAGTAACGTTGAGTGTTGTTCACTCATGATGTATTGGTGTGTTGATGTTTGGGACAGAACACGGCTTCGTCATCTGTTCAGACAGATCAGTAGATTGGCGACTGATCCAAGGAGCGTTTGAACCTCTTCTAAAGACTATGTTGTAATTTTATGAGCTCTGCAAGGTTTACACATCATGGTTTAGTCCATACTCAGCTCGCTCCAAACCAAGAGAGAGCAGGGACTACAAAAGAACCCAGTTCCAGGACCAGGAGAAGGGAAAGCAGAGTAGATTATAGTAGGGACAACAACCCTTTTATAACAGAAAGTAATCGATTGCCCCTTTTTAATTGTTATTTCCCTTCTTTGTTTGTCAGGTATTGAAAAGGCTCTGTCCCGACCGGGTCCAGATGTGGTGATTTGTGACGAGGGTCACCGTATAAAGAACTGTCATGCCAGCACATCCCAGGCTCTGAAAAATATCCGCTCGCGGCGGCGTGTGGTTCTGACCGGTTACCCGCTGCAGAACAACCTGATTGAATACTGGTGCATGGTGGACTTCGTCCGGCCGGACTTCCTCGGCACACGGCAGGAGTTCAGCAACATGTTTGAGCGTCCCATCTTGAACGGTCAGTGTATTGACAGCACACCGCAGGACGTCCAGCTGATGAGGTACCGCAGCCATGTCCTCCACAGCCTGCTGGAGGGATTCGTACAGAGGTGAGGGATACAACACAGGAGTCTGCTTTACATTAATTTTTCATAATCGACCTGGGCTCTTTGAGTCTTGGCACATGGTAATAGGGTCATGTTATAAATCTGTATTGGCTCTGAGAATGTCCCAGTTCCTAGTAACCTGCCTTACACGTTGCTTGTATACAGGCAACAGCCTCAAAGGGGGTCATTGAGTAGTTAGACAACAATAACATCACCGCTTTTTCCCCTCACTTCATGCAACCAGCATTTACTCCCCTCAGCTCACAGTCACACCAGAATTTAGCACATGGCTTCTGCTGTGTATATTTTTATTTTTTTATATATATATATATATATATATAGCAGCAGTAAACACCATCTTCAAAATAAAATATCCCCATACAGCCTCAGATCTGACACTGACTGCATATTCCATCATTAGTTGGAGAAGTTATTCATGGTACAATAGAACTAACAGGCTTGTCAGGAGCGCACATATGTTGTAACATGCTGTCTGTGTAGAAACAAGAATTTTGGACAAATAATTTAGAATCAGCTCTGTTCATCCAATTCGCATGTTTGAATCTGAATCTCCTGTCTTTTCCAGGCGAGGTCACGATGTGTTGGAGACTCAGCTCCCCTCTAAAGAGGAGCATGTGATCCTGGTGCGCCTGTCTCCCCTGCAGAGGGCGCTCTATAAAGAGTTCATGAACCGTTTCCGAGAGGCAGGGAACAGTGGCTGGCTCGGGTTAAACCCTCTCAAAGCCTTCTGCGTCTGCTGCAAGGTACTAACCACACTGTTGCCCTATTCCACCATTTAAACTGAGCCTACGTCAGTTGGGTGATTGGTTCTGGATCACAAACACCATTGTGAGTCCTCTGTTAACAGTTCTCTGCAACAGGCTAATGTTAGAGGTTGAGTGCTGATCTGTTTCCTCACCAGACCCGTGTGTTTTCCTGTTATTTATTTTCAGATTTGGAACCATCCCGATGTTTTGTACGAAGCTCTGCAGAAGGAGAACCTGGCGAACGAACAGGACCTGGACCTGGATGACCTGAACTCCACCTCGGGCACTCGTTGCTCTGGCCCGGGGTTAAAAAACAAAAACTCTGACCCTGCTAACAGTAAGGTGGGGCTGACTGGGATGGCCCTGGCTCCTCTACAGGAACGAGCCAATCAGGTCATCACCTACGAATGGGTACGAATTTTATCTTGGGTTTATTTATCTGTATTGGGTTAATTTCTCATTGTCCCATTGGCCCAATTCTACTTTCCCAACCTTATGCTTGATGTAAACTCCCTTTGTATATACTTTGTTTGTTTATTTATTTTTGTCACACAGGAAATATGGTCCTGAAATTTGTGATCATCATGAATGCTTAATGTTCATATGTTTGCGTGTGTGTGTATACGCACGTATAATTGTGTGTGTGTTAATAAGATGGGGCGGCACGGTGGTGCAGCAGGTAGTGTTGCAGTCACACAGCTCCAGGGACCTGGAGGTTGTGGGTTCAAGTCCCGCTCTGGGTGACTGTCTGTGAGGAGTTTGGTGTTTTCTCCTTGTGTCTGCATGGGTTTCCTCTGGGTGCTCTAGTTTCCTCTCACGGTCCAAAAACACATTTGATTGGCGACTTAAGTGTCCGTAGATGTGAGTGTGTAAGTAAGTGTGTGTGTGTGTCATCCTGTGAAGGACTGGCGCCCCCTCCAGGGTGTGCTTCTGCCTTGCGCCCAGTGATTCCGGGTAGACTCCGGACCCACCCTGATCCTGAATTGGATAAGCAGTTTCAGATAATGAATGTTAATAGGATTTTTTTTTTTAAATCCCTGAAGTGGCCTTTTTGTGTAAAAGAAGGAAATATTTTCTTAGCATATGTTATATTGGTGTGTAACATTATCAGTTCAATTTTCAGAAAATTTGGGTAAAAAAAAAAAAACTTTGGGTTTACCTGCAAAGAGGTACAGTATGTCAGTCTCCCCCTACTCTGATGGCTACCACTTTCACTGGAAAAATTAAAACATGCAGTAGAGTCCTTTTTTAACATTTTTTCTAAAATTGAGGAATAATTCAGATTGTGAGGGGAACAAATGGAAAAACTAGAAAATGTAAAAAAAAAAAAAAATGAAATCCCATTTCTTTAAATATATCAAATGGAAAAAAATGACATGTTGAATTTACAAATTTATCCTCAAAATATGAACTGATGAATGTTAGAGACCCCTTGTTGAGTCACTGATTGTAAAATTTACCCACATTGTAATAAAAACCTGACTGCGGTTATATAAACTCTCCCAGAAAAGAAGTAAGCGCTGATCTGTTGTTCTCTCTCTTTGCAGGCGAAGGATATCATGAGTGGCTATCAGACAGGCGTTCTGGAAAACTCAGCAAAGATGGTTCTGCTTTTCCACCTGATCGACGAGAGTGTCAGGAGAGGAGATAAAATCCTGGTCTTCAGGTTAGAGTTTGCTTTCTGGGTGGATTTAGTCGAGCCTCACTGATTTGATCAGCTCCTGTTAAATATTTTAATCATGGAGTTTAGTCATTTTTTCTGAAGTTTTAAGGGTTACTCTTCGATTATGATTTGTCTTGCAGCCAGAGCCTGTCCACACTGACAGTCATCGAGGATTTCCTGTGTCTGAGGCAGATGCCGATCAAAATTGGAGATCAGACCCAGAACTGGGTTCGGAGCATCAACTACTACAGTGAGTTCTGGCGGAAATAATTCGGGCTTTGTGTCTTTGTGCATAGTTCAGTGTTTCCTTTAGAATTTTTTTTCAACGTCAAAAACTAAAACTTTTATTTTTGTTTGTGTAGGGTTAGATGGGAGCACGTCGGCCTCCGAGAGAGAGAGACTAATTAATCAGTTTAATGATCCGGCTAACACTACAACCTGGGTCTTCCTGCTCTCCACCAGGTAATCTGATTGGTTCTCTGTTTCAGGGTAGGGTTTTTAGGAGGAATCCGATTGGTTCTTTCATTCAGGGCAACATGTTTAGAGGAAAATCTGATTGGTTCTCTGTTTCAGGGCGTGGTGTGTACGTCTGAATCTGATTGGTTCTGTTTTAGGGCGGGTTGTTTAGGTGTGAATCTGATTGGTGCGAACCGCGTGGTGGTGTTTGACGCCTCATGGAACCCATGTCACGATGCACAGGCTGTGTGTCGTGTGTATCGTTACGGTCAACGTAAACCTTGCTACATCTACAGACTGGTGTGTGACTACACCCTCGAGAAGAAGATCTACGACCGGCAGGTCTCCAAACAGGGAATGTCAGGTAAGAACTACAGAGGATAAGAACTTCATTCTGGATGTTGTTTTTAACATCAACAGATTTCTGCAAATGTAAATGTGTGTCTGGTTTGTCTCCAGATCGAGTGGTTGATGATCTGAACCCTGTTCTGAACTTCACTCGGAAGGAGGTGGAGTCTTTGCTACACTTTGTGGAGGAGGAGCCTGATCAGGGCCAAGTAGACACCATGGCTAATGATCACACTGAGGATGTCATCAAAGATGCGTGTCTTAGGTTTCCCCAGCTCATCACCAAGGTGTGTTTTCCTCATCAGAAGAGACTTGTTTAGTCCACTGTAATTCAGAAAAGAAAGCCAGTTTCTTTCATTCCTGATTAGTGAGGACTTAAGCCTTCACACTCAGAAAAACACTTGAGGGTACTTTTATTCAGCACTTAAATTTAGGGAACATAATTGTGCCATACTCCTATTTTAATTGTAGAATTTAAGTTATTTTGGGGAGTTTTTTTACTCCCCATTTAATCTCCAGGACTTGACATTTTGGTTTTCTTATTTTACACAGTTCTATAATCAAAGATAATAAATATTCCTCTCTCCTTCTGTAGAAGAGAATGTAATGAATTTTTATGTGAAACAGTTGGACTATATATATAGTTTGTTCATTTATTTATTTTTGCCCCCAGCATGTCTGAACGGATCATCTGTAATTTAATCTTTTTTTGATGACAAATTAAGTGTTTCTCACTTTTCTCTCTCTCTCACACTTCAGCAACCCTTCCAGCATGAGTCTCTACTGATGGACCGAAAGGACATGAAACTGACAAAAGCGGAAAAGAAGGCTGCTAAGAAGAGTTACGAGGATGAGAAGAGAGCATCGGTGCCATACCAGCGGCCCAGCTACGCTCACTACTACCCCATCACTGACCAGACCCTCTCCAATATACCAGCCTTCAGCCAGAGGAACTGGTCAGTGACTCCTCAGTTTTTTATTATTAATTTTTGTTTTATTATTAATTTTTTGTTGTTCATTGTTTACAAAATCAACTTCAAGCTTTGCTTTATTGACATAATTACATTGGTATTGTCTAAGCATTAAACATCACATAAACATACAACACAATAACTATAACTCATCTCTGTCATTGCATGAAAATCCATTTAACTAATTATATGTGCCATTTTTGTTGTTTGCTGATACTTTTGTCAGTTTGCTCCATCTATTCATCCATTTTCCACCACTTATCTGAGTCCGGGTCGTGGGGAACCAGTCAGAGTAAAGAAACCCAGACCTCCCTCTCCCCAGCCACTGATTCCAGCTCATCCAGGGGTATACCGAGGCGTTCCCAGGCCAGTCGAGACGTGTAGTCTATCCAGTGAGTTCTTGGTTTTCCCCGGGGCCTCCTCCCCGTTGGACATGCCCGGAACACCTCACCAGGAAGACATCCAGGAGGCAACTGGACCAGATGCCTGAACCACCTCAACTGGCTACTCTCAACGTGGAGGAGCAGCAGCTCCACTCCGAGTCTCTCCCGGATGTTCGAGCTCCTAACCCTGTCTCTAAGGGAGAGTCCAGACACACTGTGGAGAAAACTCATTTCAGCCGATTGTACCCGCGATCTCATTCTTTCGGTCACTACCCAAAGCTCGTGACCATAGGTGAGGATTGGGACGTAGATTGAACGGTAACTTGAGAGCTTTGTTTTTCTGCTCAACTCTCTCTTCACCACAACTGACCGGTACAGAGCCTGCATTACAGCTGATGCTGCACCGATCCGCCTGTCAATCTCCTGCTCCAACTTTCCCTCACTCGTGAACAAGACACCGAGGTATTTTAACTCCTCCACTTGAGGCAGGATCTCACTTCCAACCTGGAGAGAGCACTCCACTGAGTGCTTTTCCACTTTTCCGACTGAGTACCATGGATTTTGAGGTGCTGATCCTCATCCCTACCACTTCGCGCTCTGGTGCAAACTGGTCCAGCAAGAGCGTCCTGGAGGTCCTGGCTCGATGAAGCCCAACAACAGCACATCATCCGCAAAAAGCAGACATGGAATCCTGAGACCACCAAACCGGACACCTTCCACCACTTGGCTACACCGAGAAATTCTGTCCATAAAAATTATGAACAGAACGGGTGACAACGGGCAGCCCTGACAGAGTCCAATTCTGACTGGAAACCAGTCAGACTTACTGCCAGCCATACAATCCAGACTCCTGCTCTGTTTATACAGGGACTGGATAGCTCGTAGAAAAGAGCCCAGTCCCCCATACTCCCAGAGCACCCTCCACAGAATACCCTGAGGCACACGGTCGAATGCTTTCTCCATATCCACAAAACACGTGCAAACTCCCACGCACCCTCCAGGATCCTAGCGAGGGTAAAGAGCTGGTCCTGTGTGCTCAGTCCTGTGTGGAGATTGGTTCCAGAGCCCATACTGTGTGTCGAGGTCAGCTCAACTATATCTAGCCAGTACTTCTCAACCTCGCGCTCCAGCTCAGGCTCTTTTCCCCCCCAGAGAGGTTACGTTCTAGGTTACGTTCTATGTTCCAAGAGCCAGTTTCAGTAACCGAGGATCAGAAAGCCAAGGCCCCTGCCCTCGGCTGCCACCCGATCCACAATGCACCAGGCCCGGATTACTACCTCTCCCACAGGTGGTGGGCCCATGGGAGAGTGGACCCATGTTGCTTCTTCGGGCTGAGCCCGGTCGGACCCCATGAGTGAAAGTCCGACCACCAGGCACTTGCCAAGGAGCCCCTCCCCCAGGCCTGGCTCCAGGGTGGGGCTTCGGTAACCCTACTCCAGGCAAGGGAAGCTGTGTCTCTGTTCTCTTCATCTGGGTCTCTATGTGGTCAGTTTGCTGCTCATTGATTTTTGCAGTTCTCCTCTGAGCACTGTCCAGTGCAGTCTGCTGCAGTGTTTTTCTTGTAAATGACACTTCATACTTGATTTGTCTTAGCTTACAAATTAATTCACCGTGGCAGTGGTTTTCTAAAGAGGGCCATTGAAACTTGTGATTTAAAGGTATTTTCAGAGGGTGAACCTTTACAAACAGCTAGGCTACAGACAGAGGGGCTGGACTAGAACAATGTGTTTGAAGTGTTTCTTTCCCTTGTCGTCAGGCGTCCAGGTCGCTTGGACGAGAAGCCAATAGCGAGTGTGCGACCAGTTCAATCCACTCCAATTCCCATGATGCCACGGCAGGTGGGAATAGGTCACGCCTCCAACTCCACCTTCCCTGTAAACTACCTACAGAAAGCTGGAGTTTATGTACAACGCATCATCACCACCACTGGTAAAAAAAAAACACAAATACACACTAAACCGTCCAGCTCTGCTACTCACATTATGCATTTAATGCTGTTTAAAAAAAATCCCCCTAAACTGTTTTCCTCTTTGGTGATCGCAGACATTGTGATCCCGGGCACTAACAGCTCTACGGATGTACAAGCACGAATCGGCGCAGGAGAGAGTCTCCACGTCATCAAAGGATCGAAAGGTACGGTGGGGAATGTTATCTGTCATGAGACACCAAGGGTAAATTAAAACAGCAAGTGAGGAATAGGAGAGTGATGCATCCTGGGGAAACAGCGATCCAGTGCAGTAATAGAGATATGATGTAGTACAATGCTCAATATTTTAATTTATTTAGTCTACCAAGGCTCCTCTTGCATGTCATGTACATAATTCATATGTATACAGACCCCTCTTATTTATATTATCTTATTATTAGAAGTATTTTTGTAACCCCCACCCTGTGCAGTTTGTACAGTACTGTGATGCTACAATTTTTTTTTTCCAGGATCAATAAAGTCTTATTTTAAACTCTTGAGAGACACCAGCTCACTGGATTAAAATCTTAGATTAATCTTGGGTGGTGTTGCGTCCTCAGGTACATACATCAGGACCAATGACGGGAGGATTTTCGCCATCCGTTCCGGAAAGACGAGAAGTGGCGATGGAGCAGCAACCGCGTCTAGAGGTGTGACATCATCAGGATGCAAAAATAAACACATGAGCTGTAGTAAATATGAAATGCTGAATTTTTTCCCTCTTTCTTTCATTATTTCACTCTCACAATCTGTCTCTCTAATATCACTTTCTGTGTCAAACCTGTTTCTTACATCACTCCCCCGTTTTTGTTCTGTCTTTCTCGTCTTCCTTTCTTTCCTTTTTTCCTGTATCATTTTCTTTCTCTCTCTCTCTCAGACTCTGGTTCTGTCCTTCGTCCGGTCAGTAACGGCAGAGCATCTCCGGAGCCAAAGCGACTGAGTCCTCTTCGTAGAGTTTCATCCTCAAACAGCCCGGACCTGCTGAGGGAGCTGCGGCGCTACACCAGCGAGACGGACGAAGCAGTTGCCGCAGGAGACGGTGCTCTATTGCCATTGGACATGGCAGAAACGTCTGGTCCGGATCGGCCGGGCCGGTCTTTAGATGGTCACAGCAGGCAGCTGAGTGATGATGTCATCAGCTGCTCTGGCTCCGCCTCCACTTTGGACCTTCAGAGCCTGAAGAGGAAATTGATGGCAGATAACAGAGGGTCCAAACGGACCTCGGCACCAGCAGGGAGCCCTGGGAGTTTCGCAGGATTCCCTTTGAGCAGCAGCTTCTCCATGCCTCCTGTGGGCCTTCACCCGGCCCTCCTGGGCGCCCTGGGTCACATGAACCCTCCCCTTCTGGGCGGAGCCAACCGGTCCCACTTCTTGCCTCAGGTGGGACAAACTCTTGCGGATTTGCATACCATGTTCCCCACTGACACTTTAGGCTCCTCTCACTCATCCCAGCCTACAACTAGCATAGCTCCCGCTTCATCTTCTGTAGCTTCTTCGTCATCATCGTCATCCTCCTCCCTCCCGTTCCTCTTTAACCCCGGCATGGCCAGCATGCTGTCTGGTTTCTCAATGCCGTACGGTCAGCTCCCAGACTCTTCCAGAATATTCTCCAACTCATCCATGCACCCAGGGAGTGCTCTTTCTTCAGTTCCAACCAGCTCCTCCTCATCCTCCACTTCTGCTGCTGTTGCCACACCCAGTTTCCTCTCCACCTCCAGCCTGCTGGGGGCAGCACTGAGGCGACAGGACACACATCCCACACTCGCTGAGAATGGGGGGAGCAGCTCGGATGATGATGTCATTGAAGTGACTGGTCAGTGATGCGCTGTGATTGGCTGCATTGTTTTACAAAGGACTCTTCTTCTCGGGTCAAAACAAGTCTTCAGTCTCAGTCTTCAGAGAAGATGAACATGGGTTTGTTGATTTTCTGAAAGAAAGAGGACTTCATGTCCACTACAAGGAAACGGCGTTCCAGCTTTTTGTGCTGAAATGAATTTGGGGATTATTATTTTCTTAAAAAAAAAACATTAAATGTGGCTTGTGTAAACTCATTTTAAAGTTTTCCCCAAATGTATTAAACACGACAAATAAGTGGGAACTGTGCGGTAAGATAGTGAGTCTGTTCCCTATAGAGGACCTGACCCACACACGGAAAATCAACGAGACTTGTGACTGGACCAGGAGGATCCAAACTTTGTGGATGGGACTGGTGAAAAGGGGCTATAACAAATGCAGTGCAGTAAGGGACCAGAACATGAGCTTCCACAAGCAGCTGCATATGATTCTGAGGCTCCTGCAATTCTCTGACAGCGACCAGATCTCGGTGCTTTTTATTTTTTTCATTTTTTTTTTCCCAGAGCGGGATGCGTCAGTAAAAGGTGATCGTAGAGATATTTAGCTGCTTGATAGAAGTTGTAGCATCTCTTGGGTTGAGAAAAGAAAACGTGACCAGTTTTTGTATAAATCAAGAGCTTGACAGTAAGGTGGGTTTTGCTCATTTAAAACCATGAGCACAACTAAAAGAAAATATAAAGGGGAGGTCTAACGATAAGGCAATGAGCAAATAGCCATTTCCTGTGCTTTAATTTGGGTATTTCCAATAAAGGGGGGGGGGGGGGGGATAAATACAAAAAAAAAACCAAAAAAAACAAGAAAACTCAAAGAATGTATTTCCTGTTAGCCTTCGGAGCCTTGTGGTGGAGGGAGATGTAGTTGGGGTTAGTTTTTAATCGTTATTAGCCTTATATGACAGTGTGGTATGTTATTTACTCCTGCAGCAGTTCTAATTGTGTTTTTTGGGTTCCCTGTAAAGTGAAGCCCAACCTAAAATTGTGTAGACTGTTACCTCCCCACAAGCCCCGCCCACAAATTTGTTTGAGTTCAGAAATTCTTGGTACATGTAGGATGCGTGCTTACTTCATATACTGTGCCATCCATCCATGTTTGAACGACAATGACCAAAGTGTGGCTTCGAAAAATCAATGTGGAATGTCCCAGGTTTTTTGTGTTTATGCTAACGTTAATGCTCCTGTCGTTTGATTAACTGGTCCCTCAGTCATTCTCTGTGCCGGTCAGTGTACTTTCCTCAAGACCTGCCCACCACTGCTGTCTCACTGACCGACGTCCGTGTCAGTCTTTATTTTTATTCTTATTAATTGGGCAATTATCTATATGTTTTCTTGTGACTCATTTCACTGCGGCGACTTTTCTTTAAAACGGCGCATTCTTTTATATCTTCTTTTGTAACATCGTATTCGTGGAAGTATAACTGTCTTTTCTTTGATGTATTGTTTTACCAGATTTATTTATTTATAAGGGTCAATTTATTTGCATTTTTATTTTTGTGAATTGTTTTCTATGAAAAAAGAAATCAACAAAAACCTGTTCATTTCCGCCAGCGACATCTTCATAAGTTCCAGGTTTTTGTTTTGTGTGTGTTTTGTTTTCTGGTGAGTTTAAGACCAGTATCTGTGACAGAACCACAGGAAAGAACACACACACACACACACACACACACACAATGTACAGGTAGAAATCAACTCATCAGCTCTTGTATTTAGCACAGGAGGAAATTAAAATGACATTGTATTTATTTAATGTTGTTTTAACAGAAAATAAATTCAACTTTTTCTTGCTGTAAATAAATTCCCTTTGTACACCGAGTCACACTTTTTATACAAAAGGCATACTTTTTTCCAACGTTTTAAAAGATATTTCCAACATGGTCCAGAATAGTCTTCAGAGAAAACTCTATATAAATTGGAGAGGAAATAAAATGCTGGGTTTGTGTTGTGGACATGGAGACACCTGATTCCATTCACCACCACTGTTTCTCTACAACCAACCAATTAAGCAACACTGAGTAGTATTTTTACTTTAATGTCACAGCTTCAAATCATTTTAAAGCTCCACTGAGCTATAATAGGGCAAAGAGAGCCTCTGATGTTTCTACTCCAGGCTCAGCACTACACTGTAACTTTGGAAGGAGAGTAGGAAACCCAACTTACCCCAACCAAATCTTACCTAGTGTTGCTTTAAAAATACCCTCCATTGAAAGTCTAAGCCCCCTCATATGTAAATCTATCGTTTAACATTTTTAGAATGTGCATGAGGTGATGCTCTGCTGGTCAGTCTCAGAAACACAGATTCATACAGCCAGGGTCTCCTCACACAACTAAGCAACCAATCCTGTCTGGTGGCTGGAAAAAAGGCAAGGGCTAATTGCATTTTCATAGGTCTGTCTGTACTGAGTGATGGTGAAGATGTAACATTACGCCTAAGACAACTTTTATTTTGGAAATTGCTTTTAAATCCCTAATTCGGAACAGAGAGGAGGTTTAGGGGTTTCATGGATGACCAAAGTTAAAAAGGAATGTAACAAAATGAGGTACTGAAACTGACAGCATTTGAAGATGTTCCTAAAATCATAAAGAACAGAACAAATCCATGGGAATGTTATATGGAATATAAATCTGTTGCTTATTTTGGCTTCTAATGATGGTTGGTAAAAATTTAATTAAGTTTTCTGTTTACTCTAGATAGACTAGGACAGCAAGCGGCTCAACAGGTGCTGGAAGTGGGCGTTCTGAACAGAGCTGTTTAGACGGAGAGAAAGCTGCTGTGGGGCTTCTGTGGTTTTGACCAAAGCAGGTCACAGACGTTAAATTAAAAACCAGAACTGTTCCAGAAGAGGGGAAGTATTATAAATAATGGTGTCATACACAGTCAGAGTTTTTCACCAAACATCTGGATGTTATCCCATAGTTTTGTCGAAGTACAGCTGAGGTCTTAGTACTGCAGCCGTTTCTTGGCCATGTAAGCGTTTGTGACCTGGTTCATGACCACCAGGGCGGCTAGAGTCGGGCAGAAAGCCATGAGGTACCAGGGATATCCGCTAACACTGGACGTGAACCAGATGGAGCACATTCCCAGGAGTAAACTAACACTTCCCATCAGATAGGTCAGGAGTCCTGAGGCCGCATGGTAGCGCTTCAGCTTCGCCAGCGACCAGCCCTTTGCCAGTTTGTGGTACAGAAGGGGCAGCGCCCCCACAGATTGGATCAGGAACAAACACACCGTCATCAACCCGATGAGACCGTGCCATGTGCTGAAGTGCGGCTTATCATTCAGGTGTTTGTTGTAGAAAATGGCCCCAAGGCCAAGGAGGACACACATGGCACAGAGACACTGAAGAGCCCAGTGCAGACGGGTTTTGGCCTGATGTTTCAGTCTCCACGCCGGGGACACATGAGGAGAGAGGAGCAGAATCGCCTCTGTCATGAGAAACGAGAACTAGGAGAGATCAGAACGCGATCAGTCATGGATCATCCAAGTGGAACAGTAAAAAAACAAGGACACAGTGTCTGATGCAAAGCAGTTAATAGCTACCCTCCAGTGGTGCAGTTCCTAAACATGAGTATGTATGTGAGTGAGTGTTAAGTGTCCACTTGCACACTGTGTAAAGAATCAGCTGTGCTCCACTCAAAAACAGACAAATATAATTCTGCTTGCATCTCATTGGTCAAATGCATGAAGAATTTTTTCTCATTGTTCATAAAGTAAGATTTCTCTGCACCAAACACAGCAGTGAAACTCCACCATTAGAATGGAATGAATAAAAGTGCAAGTTTATTTACACAAAGCAAACAAAATAATCCTAATATTAGAATATAACCAACCCCATTTTTGCAGTGAGTCTGATACAGTGTGTCTGTGAATTTGTTGGTTTAATACTTTCCACATCTCTCCTCGTGACAGTACATTGTTATTTGAGGTTATAATCCAATCCCTAGTTTTAGTGGTTAATAAATACTTCATTATGTTCAATCAAGTGTACTGTTGATTTAACAAATCCATACAATCAAGTAGAACATCTGGAAACACAATCTGGTTGTCAATTGCTCACAACACAGATACTAATGTTATGAATAAAAACCATTTACTGTATTATCTTTTTTGTTTATTGTTATTATAATTTTATACAAGCCCTAACTTGGAGAAGATCAATTATTTTAGCTTTTTCACAGTACTCTGAGTATATGAGTATGTGTATGAGTATATTAGTGTGTATGTTAGTGTGTATATGAGTGAGTGAGTCAGAGAGTTACAAGCCAGTTCCCTTGAGATGCTTGGCATCTGAAACTATATTCTAAGGAGTGAAATTGTAAGTGCCTGCATTTAAATTTACGCAGATTGATTTAAATTATCTTTCCTGAATAAGGAGAACAAGTAGAGTTAGGATTATATAAACACGGTCATGACAAATGACAGATGGGACTTCACTCACCCCCAGTGTCATGAGGAATGGGTGCCAGGAGAACAAACCTGCAATCACAAAAACCTCATCATTCTCATATACCATATACATTCACTGTCCAGTTAATCAGCTCTGCTGACAATCTAGGTTCAATCTGGAGCTCTACAAAAACTCTAACAGACTTGCTGTGTCTGATCCACTCATACCAGCACAACACACACTAATACACCATCACGATGTCAGTGTCAATGCAGCTCTGAGTATTATCCACCACACAAATCATACCTGCTCTGTGGGGGTCCTGAGAATTGAAGAACAGGGTGAAAGGGGGTTAACAAAGTATGCAAAACAACATATAAACTACAGTCTGTAACTGTAGAACTACAGAGTGCTCCTGTGTGGTCAGGGGATGCTAGGGCTGGTGTAATCACTAATCCTGTTAAATTCTGGGTTAGAAAATGTAATGCTTAAAGATGTTACTCACTGGAACCAGGCCTCGCTAGCGCCACCATCAGGCCGGTAAAGACCGCACACACCAAGTGTGCACAAATCCCACTGAGAAATCTGGAGAAGCTGTAAAGTCTGGACTCAGACTCAGAGACGGACATCTTTCTCTTTATATCTTTCTCTCTCTCTCTTTTATTAACGATACTCTTTCTATTTTATTAACGATACTCTTTTTCTCTCTCTCTTTTATTAACGATACTCTTTCTCTTTCTCTCTCTCTCTTTTATTAACGATACTCTTTCTATTTTATTAACGATACTCTTTTTCTCTCTCTCTTTTATTAACGATACTCTTTCTCTTTCTTTCTCTCTCAGATTCTTTAACTGTCCTTCATACTTCTCTCTTCAGAACAGTGTTCCCTCCTCAGAAACTCTCTGCGCCGCAGCGGATAAACACTTTAAAATCGGTGAAAATCAGATTTAATTTCAAACTATTTAATGTTTTCAGTCGAATCAGAAACTAGACTTTTATCAACTAACCCCAGGACGTGTCCCACAGCTCCGCTACACCGACCTCTCGTCAAAATAAAAGTCATAAAAGTTAGTTAGTCGTTAGTTAGGGGTTTCTTATTTAAATGTTCAATATAACATCATAAAAATGAAAAATAATTATGTCAATTTAAAAATGACCAATATCTGGTTTATGTAGACGGTAAACATTTGTGTTGAGATTAATACAACAATAAATAAAAGAGAGTGTTCACACATGTCACACACTAGATTCTATTTCTGTCTGTAAAAGTATGGAATCAGATTTGTGCCAAAAAGAATCGTACAAAACATCATCTCAAACATAAAACGTATAACTTGCAAAAAAATATCCAGTTCTGACGTTTGTGTTCCATGACTTTTGCGCGTGCTCTCTCAATTTTGTGCGCGAGTGCTTCGAGTTCTGCCCGTGCTCTGAGTTCTGTGCGTGACCTGCACAAATTCTGTGCGCGAACTCTTTCAGTTTTGTGTTGTCTGTAGTAATGTGTCGGTCGCGTACGAACCGGTTCAAAGAGCCGGCTCTTGTAAGTGAACGATGAGAGCTGGTTCCCGTCTAAGACCGAGCCATTTTATTCTAAGGCTTGTCATTCAACCAATCAGAGAACAACAAGCAAAGCTGAGACACTTGGTTTTCCTGAATGCCAATCTGCCTTCCAAAAAATAGTTGAAGAAAATGTTAAATCAGTTAAATGTTTGTTGACAGTTGTGGTTGTTTTAATCACTACCGTTGAATGCTGCTGTTTTGCACTTTGCAGAGTATTTGTTTATTTTATTACCCAGAAATGGATGATTATTTAATTTAATAAGCTATTTTGAAATACCTACCTTTTGGGTTCCATTGACTATATTTCAGAATTTACAAGTGATTTTTTTATTAAGGTGTTTAAATAAAAATCCTGTTATTTATACAATTGAATGTGTGAGTGCAATCAGTGAGTTATTACAAGACAGCCATAAAAACAATTGGCCATTGCAACACTATTTATTATTTTTAATGTTGAACAATAATATTTTGTCCATATAGTCAAGTAAAATGTAGGTAATATTGATCTGTACCAGTGGAAATAAGTGGTAAAACAAAGAGCCATTTAGGAGCCGAAAGAGCCAGTTCCCCAAAAAGAGCCGAAATTCCCATCACTAGTTGTCTGATGTCCGACGATTTTTATATGAGTGCTTGAGCTCCTGTTCAGAATCCAGTGTATTAACGTATTGAACCTATTCCACAACGGCTATTATGATTTAAATGTTCAAATTTTATTTTGATGATCAGAGTTACTCTGTTTTTAACAAATTTCATATGTGCATTTTGGGTTACATGAGGTTGGAGGAAAGAGAAAGATGACAATAAGGAGTGTGAGAGATGTTCCAGTTCCTTTAATGAATGCAAATTTAATAAAGTTGTATTTAACTAATGCAAGGTCCATTGTCATTTTCGCATTTTGTGAGGAAATGTGAATGATTTATTTAAAAATAATAACTATTATTCATTATCAGCAATCAGCAATAATTATAATAATATTTAATTATTAATAATTTATTACTTATTAAAAACATATTACTTCTTCTTAACAATGGGGCAAGACTTAGAAATAATTAATCTAGGTCATGGTTCTGATGCACTGCTTTTTGCACACTAAGTTACTGAAAGTAGACAAAAATGGTCAGTTCCTGCGCACAGCGCACGCGCAGCGGCAGTGTGAAGTGGCGCTGCTCTCTCCAAACAAGAGAAAAGAGAAATTAGGCTAGCATAGTTTAGTCTGACCGCCATTAGCCATAGTCACAGGTTTTTCTGGCATTTCAAAAACAGGAAAGCCCAAAATACATACCCTTTTAATTGGAAGGTCTGGAGATGTGTTAGTGCTTCATATCAATGTATTTGTTTACAATAATAAGAAGTAATAAACTATAAAATGAGTTTACTTTACTTGTTACTTGTTTTGATCATTTGTAAAACCAAGCACCTTAACATTTAATCAAACAAATAATCCATATTTGATGAAGGAACAGGGCATTGTTGGAACTAGATATTTATGTACCGATTTATATTTCTATAAGGGTCTGACTGATAAAACGGTGCTGTAACAAATAAACAGCCGTTTATTTTGAGTAACACTTCGCTCTCGTGTTCTGACTTTAATAATCCGGAGATTTTGTCTGTTTTCGTGTAAAGTTAAACAAAGCTGTGTAGATGTAATTTACTCATCAGAAAGTCAGTAACAGTGAGATGTGTCTGTGTATTCGTGTGGTTATAGGGTAGGGTGACCAGATCTGAAATGGTGAAAAAGAGGACACGTCTCCAGGAGGTGGGGGGGGGGGGGGGGTATGTGGACGACTACTGACGTGCAGACTGACCAATTAAATGTTTACAGAGAAGGTTATCGACCAATAACGGTAGCGCTACAGTCAGACCGTCCAACCCAAAGATTTTAGGCTACTTCACCACTCCCCTTTCTTACTAAAGCGAACCAATCGGAGTAGGGGAGGGCGGGACTAGTTTGTGAATGAAACGCTTCTCGAAGTTCTATGTAAACTCTAGAAAAACAAAATCCCGGACGTTTGTGAAATTCCGCCCGGACATTTTTTAAGTCTAAATAAGAGGACATGTCCGGGTAAAAGAGGACGTCTGGTCACCCTATTATAGGGACAGACAAGATGACTTTCTGTTTATTAAATGTATAGTTGAAAACAAAAGGCTGTCTCAGAAACATTTTCCAAACATAAAGAAGAGACTATGATAAATATTACCTCAACAGCATTCAACACATTTCTGTTCGAGGCTCCAGTAAAACACTGAGCTGCACTGCGGTGAATGATGGACCTACAGCACTGAAACGGCATGTGTCCCAATTCAGCTCTCAATAACCTGACCCCTTGAACATGCATTTTTTATGTCCCAAAAAGAGTACTTGTCCAAGGAAAAGAGGATCTCTGGTCACCGCCGAACAGTTCCAAATTTAGTTTGTGAACTGGAATGTGAAATATGGGTGAACTAACAACAGACAATGTAGTGGCGCTGCCACCTCTCTCTCTGTGCAATACGGCTGAATTAACAGTTCCTACTCGCGCATGCGCGTTTCAACATTAGGTGTCACTCAGTCAGTCAGTACGCGCATATGCCTCTTCTAGGCCGCCCTGGGCCACAATGGCATCGCCAGCGCAGTGGTTTTGCCGCGTATCATGTGAAAGGGCCCTAAATCTGTATGTCTGTAACTTTCTCTCTGTCTGTCTGTAAATGTTTCTATCATTGTCTTTAACTGTCTGTCTATAACTGTCTCTGACTGTATTTTTATTCTCTCTGTAACTCTCTCTCTTTCTATCTGTAGCTGTCTCTCTGTCTGTGAGACTGTCAGCTGTTTGTTGTGCTGCTGATTCCAGGAAATGACCTCATTAATGTGGAGAATTTAGTGACCGTACCAAATCAGACATTCACAACCAATTAACAAGAAAATCACCGACACAGACAGCTCTGTCTCCTGCTCTTTCCTTCCTGCAGGCGGGACTCATCCAGCTCCTGGTGTCACTCACCTCAGAACAGATCTACCCCTGCACCAATCTCTCTCTCTCTCTCTCTCTCTCTCTCTCTCTCTCTCTCTCTCTCTGTGAAGCAGGACAAACGATAATCCGGGATTATGGTTAATCTGAATGTGGTGCGCATGCGCAGGACGCGTGCGTGTTTATGTGTGTGTGTGGAGATTGGAGCGTGTTTCCCCATACATATACAGAGAGAGAGAGAGCGAGAGAGAGAGAGAGAGAGAGAGCGAGAAAGATTAGCATACCGGATTGAGTGAGAAGCGGCAGAGAGGAGGATGAAAAGAGGGTGCAGGTCTATGGAGCGGATCTGGATTTAGCCGCAGTTTGTAAAACACACTGCTTTAACTGGAAGTGGACTGAGGTCAGACTGCGGAGGGATACCAGGTCAGTGGAGTCTGTTCTCTGTCTGCAGGTTGTCTGTGTGTTAGTGTGTGATTAGCGCGTAAGTGTGTGTTTAGTGTGTGTTCAGGGTACAGCAGTTTTATTCATAATTACAGTAGTGTATTACACTGTTTTTAAGGCCTTATCCTCTGTAACTGCACTGATTTGTCAGTGCGCACCACTCTAACTCCTAAAACTAAAAAAACTTTAACATGCATGTAATATAATTTCCATAAACAATTCAGTACCTAATGTGTAATTTCTGTAGTTCTGAGAATTGAAAGCTGAAGTCTGAGTCCATGTTTGGACCCAAAAAGGTTAATTGCGTCTGATATATATTTCATTTCAGTGTGTTACAGAGATCCATCCCCACGGCTCTGCTTTTATACCCAGTGTTGTTACAGAGTTGATAAGCTCTGATTATGTCCTGCTGTATGTGATTATTCTGGGCCTGGCCATGACCCATTTGGCTGAAAGAAGCTGGTTCTGCTGCTTCCTGTTGCCAGGCTGTGAGTGTGTGCCCCGCTTAGGGCTTTCAGGGGGTGTTTGGATTGGGACAGAGGCCAAAAACAGGGTCCTGAGAAAAAGGCAGAAATCCACACAACCCTCAGGTCCCGCATACTGATCAAGCCTGTTTTAACTCAATGGAACCCAGTGATTAAAGGAAAATTTCTGTCACAGTCTACAGTCAGCAAGTTTAGCTCCTTATTACAAAAGTAATTCAGATGAGACCTGTTTGGCTTCTCCTGCTTTAGATTTGCACTGGAGCTTCAAGGCTAATGTTAGTTTAATATTTCTCTCAGTACAGTTTGGCTGATTTTCGCATGGGTTTCCTCCGGGTGCTCCGGTTTCCTCCCACAGTCCAAAAACACACATTGGTAGGTGGATTGGCGACTTAAAAGTGTTCATAGGTGTGAGTGTGTGAGTGAATGTGTGTGTGTGTGTGTGTGTGTGTGTTGCCCTGTGAAGGACTGGCGTCCCCTCCAGGGTGTATTCCTGCCTTGCGCCCAATGATTCCAGGTAGGCTCTGGACCCACCGCGACCCTGAACTGGATAAGCGGTTACAGACAATGAATGAATGAATGAATGAATGAATAATTATTATTGTAGCATCTTTATCAAGATGAGTGACAAAAACATATCACTAACTTTGATTTCTTCTTTGGCTGACCTGACCTCACATTATTCCTCCTCATTATTATTATTATTATTATTATTATTATTATTATTATTATTATTAATGACCGTATTAATACTAATAACAGTAGCAGTAAATAGTCTGTATATTTTATTTTCATGTTTAAAAATATATTTTCTTCAGTATTATATAATTCAATCATTTTCTTTTGAACCTCTGAACTGTCTTTTTGTTTTTTTGTTTTTTGCTCAGAGGGAAAGTGCTTCATACAAGCCTTTTTCGGGTTTCTTTACTTTCCCTGTACATTATTATACTTTCTACTGTTAAAGCAAATTTAAATCTTTCCTTTTTTCTATGTTGTGCAAAAAAAAAAAAAAACGATAAATAATGATAAAATAAAATATTAAGTGCTGTGTGTAGTATCACTTTTAACACTGTCACTGATGCTGAGAGGGTAAAGGATTACGGAGGACAGATGTGGCCCCTGCCATAATTCTGCTATAATCTCTCTGAGTGTTGACCTACTGCGACATCATTCACTATCCGTCCGTCTGCCCTCAGATTAATCCAGATGTGGAGGAGTCAGGCGGACAAGGGACAGCTTCTCTGCTCTGAGTGCAGTCGGAGAACCGAGAGGAGAGGGACATGGTAACCATGCAGGTACAACAGGAACAGAGAGACAGCTCTGAGAGTCCAAGGGTCATGGTTTAGAGTTTGACGTATGGTTGAAGACCTCTATTGTCCTGGGATGCTGTGAAGTAGCTGCACATGAAGCCTAAGGTCACCATGCCCAGTGTTAAACATGAGCTAGAGGGGTAAATAGGGCTAACACTAGGCAGAGGAACTGTGTTCTCTGGAGTGCTGAGTCTTCATTAGTTTGTCTGCATGCAACAATAGTGCGTGTGTGTGTTTTAGGCTCAAAATGGCAAAGTGGGAGCTGATTGAGCTGCAGGACTTAGCCCCTGATGATAGGATTGAGCTAGCGCCTCCGTGTGGACCTGCTGTGGATCTGCAGGTCAGGTCTCCGAAGCTCCAGCACACCTTCAGCGTGAGACTGGTGGGAGACTCTGTGAGACTAGAGGACGCTTGCTGGGACTCAGGGAGATGGGGAGAAGGACATGAGTTCCAGCCATGCAGCTACACACAGCTGACCTGGTGTGACCTCTGCGGAGAGTTTATTTGGGGATTGTACCAACAAAGCCTTCGCTGTGTCTGTGAGTATCTTATGATTCATTCATTCATTCATTATCTGTAACCACTTATCCAGTTCAGGGTCGCGGTGTGTCCAGAGCCTACCTGGAATCACTGGGCGCAAGGCGCGAATACACCCTGGAGGGGGCGCCAGTCCTTCACAGGGCAATTCACACACATTCACTCACTCACTCACACCTACGGACACTTTTAGAGTCGCCAATCCACCTACCAACGTGTTTTTGGACTGTGGGAGGAATCCGGAGCACCCGGAGGAAACCCATGCAGACACAGGGAGAACACGCCAACTCCTCACAGACAGTCACCCGAAGCGGGAATTGAACCCACAACCTCCAGGTCCCTGGAGCTGTGTGACTGCGACACTACCTGCTGTGCCACCGTGCAGACCATGATTATGATTATTATTAATATTATTATTGGGCTTTAAAGCCTTAGTTAAGTATAAAGCTAGTGGCCTACTGTAAACATGGCCGTCCCCATTTGTGAGACCCACTCTATGGAGCATAAACAGGTTCCTTTTTACGTTCCATTTACAATAAGTTTTCCATTGCAGAGAAGAACTCTACAACCAGGCAAAGAACCACTTATCTATACAGTTTTTTTCCAGTGCTTCCTAGAACTACTGCTTTAACTAAAGGACCCTTGGAGCACTTTAAGGAACCATTGGGAGTGATTATTTTTATGGTTTGGAGCTTAGTTTCTCAGTAAAATCGAGGTGAGATTATAATATTGTCACAGGCTTCAGATTTAAGAGAAAAGCAAGAGGCCTGGGAGCAGCCTGATAAGAGACTAGTGTGCGTGTGTGGGCGCGTGCGCGTGTGTGTGTGTATCTGTGCGTGACTGGTATTTGGGAGACAATCATGAGGGACTGAAAGGTTCTTGTCCACACACACCAGTGTTTTTATTCAGCACTGAAATAACACATATACGCACACACACACACACACACACACAGAAACAGAGTGAGAGTGGAAGAAGATATGACGAATCTCAGAGCAATAGGAAAGGGATGTTTACACAGAGCACATGTTTGATTTGATTCTGGTGTGTCTCTCTCTGTGTGTGTGTGTGTGTGTGTGTTTGGGACAGAGAGATAGGTTATCAGGTTATTGCTACAGGAAATCCTTCTCTTTTATTTTGATTCTGAACGGCATTTACATTCCTGAAATAAAATCTGACCCTGTTTTAACCTCTTCAGTTTTTATTCACTGGTCACAGCCGAACAATAAAGAGCCCGAAGCATGGAAAACAGTTTTGTGATGACCTGAAGATAAACACACGAATGATTGAATATAAACCAACACATTCTCATAGATCCATCTGTTCACCCCATGGCAGTATAGCTCCACCCATTCAGGCCTGAAGTTGTAAGAAGTGTTTCAACTCTGACTTCTGCTCCTGTGCAGATTTAATGCTGTCGCCTGAGAGTTGGGGAGCGGAATTGGGTTAGACAGAAACAGACGACAGATGAATTAATCATTCAGGCAAACGAGCCAAAGACTTCGAGTGACCTTAAACTGAATCTGTATATTAATAATGGGTGCATAATAAAAGGGTGGAGACGTAAACAGAGTACGGGTGTGAAATGCTAAGTCCTAGTGTCTGAATAGTGGACAGTGGAGTTGATGGGAACCAGACGTCCTCCTATAAAAGAGATGCGAACAGTAAATTGATGTAAATACAGTGCTGATGTCTGAGACAATGTTTCAGAAGACCAAGTTTAAGAAGGTGGCAGCACAGTGGTGCACCAGGTAGTGTCGCAGTCACACAGCTCCAGGGACCTGGAGGTTGTGGGTTCGAGCCCCGCTCCAGGTGACTGTCTGTGAGGAGTTTGGTGTGTTCTCCCTGTGTCTGTGTGGGTTTCCTCTGGGAGCTCCGGTTTCCTCCCACAGTCCAAAAACACACGTTGGTAGGTGGATTGGCGACTCAAAAGTGTCCTTAGGTGTGAGTGTGTGAGCGAATGTGTGAGTGTGTGTGTGTTGCCCTGTGAAGGACTGGAGCCCCCTCCAGGGTGTATTCCTGCCTTGCGCCCAATGATTCCGGGTAGGCTCTGCACCCACGTAAGTGGTTACAGACAATGAATGAATGAATGAATTTGCACTAGAAACATTTTTAAAGTACTCTATTTGGTGGAGGAATATATGCAGGGCGTGGCAAGGCAAAACAGTCCCCAGTCAGATTTACAGATAATTTTCCATCATCGTAATAATCATCACTACCATCTATTCATATAAAGCTCTATAGACGGGTGGCAGTCGCTGGTGAAGGTGGAGAGGGGTGACGCCTAGTTCCATTCACCACCACTGGAGATAAATCTCAGTAGCTGTCTTCCCCTATAAGTTTCTTTATATTTTCATCACTAGATGGCAGTGTTGTAGAAGCCTTATCTCTGGCCCAAACTGGAGGATGGTTTTTTGTTTATGTGGTGCATGCTGGGTAATAGTAAAAGAACAACACTGAAGGCAGTGGAGGATGAGGAATTCGGTGCTGCTATGACACATGACATACAGAACACTAGTATTAGGGTGGAGCTCCCCTTTAAGACACTACTCTGAGACAGTGGGGGATGCTTGTTTTTTAACTGTTCCTCCTCGTTTACATGTCTTCACCTCTTAGCTCCTCCCCCAACATCTCATTAAAGAAATGATGTCTTTCACACCATCATCCCTTCATTCCCTGTTACTGAGCTTAAAGCATAACTGGGTAATATTTTTACCATAAAATTGCAGCATCAAAAATATTGTGATGCTCAACTGAGGTGTAATAGGGAGAATAGAGACTCTTTCATTGCTACTCTGAGTTCAGTACTGCAGAGACTGCACTATGTACTTTTAGAGGACCAATACGTCCTCAACAATGGTAGGCTGTAGAACGTAGAACAGGCAGAAATCAGAGATATGAGATCCATTCTAAGTGTTTGTGTGTGTGTGTGTGTGTCCAGACTGTAGGTACACATGTCATTTTCGGTGTCAGCCGTTTATTCAGCTGGACTGTAGCTCACACACCGAGGTTGCAGTTGGACAGACGGACTACAGCGAGGATATTGAGACGGACACTAACGTGGTGAGGAGATGCTTTGTTTACATACAGATTCCCTTCCATAGCTTCCCCATAGCTCTTTTTAGGGCTGCCATGATTTATTTATTTTTTTAAACAAGGTCTTTTTTATTGTTTTCATAGTTTAATGACAGAAGCATCAAATACCACCCCACCTTCAAACACCAGAAATGTAAAAATATGCTGATGCAGTGAACTAAATGAAAGACCAATTACACACAAAAAAAAAAATCTAAAATTGATTAAATTAACAACATTAGGATTGTTAGTTAAAGTTCCACATAATGTGTGATTTTAAAAAAAATCTGTTTTATTGTATTATTAATTCATGTGTCAGGCGTTAAAGGGTTCATTTTGATTGATTTTAATTAAACAATGAATAGCAAATGATTGTCTCTGTTCTTCAGAACTTATCAGGAAAACAAAATTGAGCCGATATGAAACACTGCTCCAGAGGTCCTTGACCTATTAGTACTCTGTTCTTCATTCTGACCTTTTTACATTTCATACACCGGTGGTCATAAAAACAGCAAAACTACAAAGGCTCTTTTTTGTTGATCAGCCCAACCATGTTTCCATATTTAAAGGAACTAAGGTTGTTTCTGTTACTGTCTGAACCTTGGCTTGAAGTATGAGGTCATTCTACAGACCTCCCACACTCCTCTGTATCATCATCTTCAGCTTCTACCTTTGAATCTGTCTGAGGCTTTTGGAAAACTAAATTGAAACTAAATTTTTTTTCATAAAAATACTTTAGAATTTTAAATTGTCTAAATGCATTTTGCTGCTGTAAAGAACAGATTACATTTTCTGAATATTTATTATAATTAATGAGCATTTCAGGTAGAATACACAACATCTGTGAAATGGAAAAAAACATGCTTAGTTTTACAACAAGTAAAATCATTCCTGTCATTCCTGGAATTGCTTCAGTTTAACAAAAACTAGTCTTGAGACTTTCTCCAGGGTTTTCAAGATGATAGCAACAATTCTGTAATGGTTTGGTAAATGCATGGAAATGCTTTCACTTCATTCACAGTTCAGTAGAGAACTCAGAACACTGGCCCCAAAAGGATGGAAGTTTGTTTCGGTATTTGTCTTCATTAGATGATGAAAGAGCCACCTCCAAAGATCATGTATCATATTTGATATGTTTGGCTTTAAAGGGTTACAAGAAAAATAAATTAAGTAAATAAATAGTAATAATAAATTAAGTAAATATTAATAGAAAAAAGGACATAAATAAGAGTTGCATAATGATGCTGTCAGCTTCCAGATTTGAAACTAAATTTAAAAGAGGCTGCCAACTATTATAAAACTTGACAACAGATCCATTAAGGGTGTATCTAACCTTTTTAGAGTTTGAGATGACACATGACTTCCCTGATCCAATGGTGGGTTGGCACTCTTCCATTTAAGCAAAACCAGTCTCCTAGCAAGACGCGAACAAAAGGACAACATATTTACTTTTCATCCACTGAGAGAGGCACCTGCCGGGGCTACACTGAGCAATACAATAAATGGCAATGGAGCCACTCTCTGTCCAAATATTGAAGAAAATGTGTCAAAAAAGACTGCCAAACATATGAATGAAAGTGGCAGTGGAGTACTTACATCTATCACGTGGGGTCCAATGAAGCCGGTGTATAATTTTCAACTGAATAACAGCATGTCTTGAAAAATAGAAGAAGAAAAGATTTTCCCCAACATTTTATGCCAGACAGCTTCTGAAATTGATTCATCCAGATCTGCTTCCCACTTACTTTTAAGAGAGTCCAAAAAGGCCAAATCATATCTAATACATTTTTCATAAATTAAACTTATTGAGTGTTTTGTAGGTGTTTTACAGTCAAACAATAAACGCACACGCTAAAACACAACAAACTTTATTTACGAAAGAATAACAAAACAGATAGACTTCGAAAGAAAGGAAACACGATGACTGAGAAACAAATCACGATGGAGGAAACGAAACGAGGAACAGCAGAGACAGACTAGACTTGGAAAACAATGACGAAGAAACAGCGGAGACAGACAGACTTGATAACATGACAGCAGTAACAACAGGGACCAAAAGAGTACAAATGACCAACAAACGGGAGAGACACAAGGGAACTTAAATACCAGACACAGACAAGATACACCTGGAACAGATAATGAGAGGGCAGGGTAACAAATGAGACACAAACGAGGAGGCGGAACAAAGGCGGGACTAGGGCGGAGACATGGACAACAACAAACAGAGCCATGTGCTAAGAGAGCACATGGCAGGGAAAACAGCCATGACAGGATGAGGGCGTGACACTGTGCTGAGTCATTACGTAAACAAGTCAGAATATCACAGTTATCATGATAGTGATTTCTTTTTTATTGATATAAAAATTATGATGATATTATCGCAAACGATACGATATGGCACAGCCCTACCTGGGAACATTATACTCCTACATTAAGTGTTCAAATGAAATAAAGTTTGAGTCAATATAGAGGTTTGCTAATGACACCATGCCCCTCGTAGCGCATTTTGCAAAGGACTCATCCATCATTGATTTTGACTGTATGTATACTCACAGGACTGAAGGTGACACTAGAAACAGACTTTGTAAATGGTAAACTAGAGCATAATAAGGCAGGTAAAGAGGTGGGCAGCAGCATCCCACCTCATCCAGTAAAGCAATGCCCTGATATTGGCTGCCCAGTAATAATGTATGAAACATCCCTCCCATGTTCTGAGGCCTCTGCAAAGTAGTTCTTTTAATTCAGTTTTTTTTTATTTCAAATAAAAGTTGAGATAATATTTTTGAACAACGAATTTGGTGAAAAAAACTGGGAGACACTAAAATACGTATAAAAATTTTGGTAATAAATAAAGGCGGCAGGGAAGCCCACCTTTCAGTGTTCTGTCCCTGGGCTAGTAGTTAGCTGAAAATAATGTTGTGTGTGATCCACACTCCAAGGTATTTGAATTTCTTGGGGCCAATTTTAAAAAGGAGGGAGGTCAGTCACTATTTAGTATCTACCGGTTGGAACCCAGCGAGCTGGGACTGAAAACTGAAACCAGGTCAAGATTTGGCTAGTGGAAAACAAAGGAGGCGTGCAGAGTCATGTAGAGTCGTGTAGGTTCCATGCAGTGGAAAAGCACCATTTGAGACTGATGCGTTTGAGCTCGAACCAGTGATGTCAGGACCCCACAGAATCCTGATATTATACCTCCTCATCCTCCACTCCACGCAGTCACTTTCACCTGTTGATGTTGATGATGTCACTTCATCTGACCAGGAAGACAGTGCTCTCTCCACCTCTTTAATGGAGGCCTTCATCTGGTCAAACTCAGAAAGAATCGCCACCATGGTGTTCATGATCTCCACTTCTGCTTGTAGCTGTAGCAGTAATAACATGGAAGGGCATCAGCAACTTACGTTCAGATAACACTGGCACATGCCAATGCCATGGCATCTTACGCTCAGGTGACAGTGACATCGACTTCTTACGTACCTAAACATTAGTGTATGAGCGTGAAGGTGAACTGGTTTCAAAAGAAGAGCCACAAGTCATGAAGATATCAAGACATTGTGTTATTTCAAAATAAATCCTCTAAAATAATCACATTCCTATCAATTTTATATTAAATTTATTGAAAATGAATGCTTCTCAGATTTCATGCACAAATCATAGTACACCATCTGAATGTGTCAGTCATATAATATAGCATTAGCTGTTTCTCAATATGTGTTCTTGTCTGTACTTGTGTTCTAGTGTTCTTGGGAAACGTCATCAGTCTCAGCCCAAGTACTGTTCCGTTTAAAATCCACATCTAGTCAAGTACAGTTCAAATACCCGGATGTGTTCTTGCTCTGCCCATAATATCGAGGATGCACTGGGACATGACTTCTGTAGGCATGAGAGAGTCAGATCCCAGAATGCATTTCGCACCAACCTCAGCGTTATTGTTTTTTTCAGGCCACAAAGATGGGTGACTCATCTGCATTTTCTCAATACAAAATATGTCAAGTTCAAACTGTCGTACTTGATAGTACAAAATTGACGAATTCGACTTGCGAGTACAAAACCTCAAGGGCGCTGTGGTCGTTATGTAATTGGAATGCCAACGTACTTGTTGAGCACCACTTGTATTAGTCTTTGTATAAATGAAAGCACTGTTAAACATTAAAAAACAAAAGGTGCCAGGGAGCTCAAACCTAATAAGACTTACTCCATTACAAGCTCAGCAGCACCCCCTGCGCTGCTATGAATTTTAAGGTAGTATTGATCATAGACGAGCCCCTCCTCCTCATGTACAAAGGGTTCTCTCCAGGTGCTCCTGTTTACTCCCACGGTCCAAAAGCACACTCTGGTAGGTGGGATAGCAATTTAAAAGTGTGAGTGAATGTGTGTCGCCCTGCAGTACACTGGCGTGTATTCCAGGGTGTGTAATAACAGTAACAGACAATAAATTAATGGATGAATGAATGATCAAAAGTGAGTCCACCTGGTTCTCATCCAACAGAGGAGCTACTGCAGCACACACTGCTGAAAGAGTGAATGCTCCGTGTCTGATATACCCACACCCCTTTGATAGCTGAAACTAGATTCTTATATATATATATATATATATATATATATATATATATATATATATATATATATATATATATATATATATATATAAAACGTTCATATATGAACGTTAATTATATCCAAAACTGAAAAAGAAGTACATGGAACACCCAACATGTAAGTATCAGACAGAGGGTGAGGGGTTAGAGCCCCCATTAACTGGATTTACCGCACACTCCGTCACTCCGTTTACAAAATCTCTGACAATACAGCAGCTGTTCTTTCAGAGAACCCTCACCTTTCCTTCCAGTGTGTCCTGTAAAACAGCTCTCCCTTGTGTGTCTGAGTCCACTTCAGAGGAGCATTACACCTTTAAAGGGTTGATATCCTCCATTTTCTTGTCTTTCGTGTAAGTCCAGATCATCTACTTTAAAAGCTGTCTGTTATTTTCCTGTGTTCCTCTGTAAAAATGTCAAAAAAAAACAAAAAACTGGAATGTACGTCCCTTTTAAGTTATAAATTTTCCTTTAGTTAAAGGGAACATGTAGCATTATGAGGAAACTAAGTTTCTGCTGTGCATCTTTTAAGGTGGAATTGTGTGTTTGATGAAAAAAACGACTGGTGTTTGGACACGGCTGAACGTGGTACAGTTAACTGTAAAATTTTATTCACTGTTTGAATTACCACAGAATCTCATTTGTTTAGATTTGTAGCACTTTCAGTAGTTAGCCGTCTCCTGAATCTGGAGACATTTCCACTTTATTTGATGCAAAGCAGCAAAAATAAGTCAATATTAGAGAGAGAGAGAGAGAGAGAGAGAGAGAGAGAGAGAGAGAGAGACTGTCTAGCATACCGGACTGAGAGAGTTTTTTTTCTTCCCATTTACAGACACTGGGACTTTTTAAAAAGGTTGGACTGGTTTTGTAGGGCTGTGCCACATCGTATCTTGCACAGTAATATCAAAAATATTTTTAAATGATAAAAAATCAATGATATTCTGACTTGTTAATGTAATGATGTCATACATTTGCATGTAACATGGCATACATTCATAACATAAGTCATTTAGGCACAGTGAAGTACGGAGGAAATTTGCTTCAAAAGAGGAATGTCTTCAGCCTTGAGGAGGAGGTTTGGAAATAAAATATCAGATGTACAACACAACACTGCAATAATAAGATATGAAAGAAGCCTGTAACAACAAAACAGACAAACACAACTTATCTGTTTCACCACCTTGAGCAGAGGCACCCAGTTGAGTACCTGGAAAGTAAAAAATGCCATTAGGAGAGTTTAACAGACAACGTGAGCTCTGACCCCAGCAGACAGACCACACTGACTCAGCATAGCAACTGTTTTTATTTTATACAATGTCAAACCTTGATAAGTTATGGTTGTTTACAAAATCAGCAAATGTTTACACATTTATTTGTTGTTTGTTCTTAATCTAGTACAACTAGATTTGTACTAAAATAAAATATTATTAAATATAAATACATATTTTCTAATTTAATAAAATTAATATTGATATATAACATATATTTTGTGGCCATAGTCTAATCTCAAAAATGAAAATGAAAAAGTATTTTTCAATGTTTTTTTTCATATCGCCAAGGATATTGTTATCGCCAAAATACCCTGAGATATCGTGATATTATTTTAGGGCCATATCACCCAGTCCTAACGGTTTCCAGCACAAACTGAAAGCAGCAGATGGCAAGGAGACATCTTCTGGATTTAAAGCTTTATCTTTAAAGGGCCTATACTTCCCTTTATTCCCCCTATTAGCACCTAAAACATTCAAAAATCAAGGATTTGTTTTTAGTTCATTCCCCAGTCTTTGTTTCTCGCTCAGATTTAACCCTGCTGTTTCCCTTACTGTCCCTTTAAGGCTCGTGTATGTAAATGAGCAGAGCTCTGAAAGGAGGACTGAAGTGTCCTGTTTGATGAGGCAGTAATGTAATGAGGGCTTGAGGGGGGGCCATAAACTGGGTCTCTGGTGGGGGCAGGAGAGCAGACAGCTGGTCAGAGAAAAAGATAATTGCCCCTTATACACACACACACATACACACTCATAACATTAACATACATTTATTTTATGGAGACTTACCTCAACATTATCCCTAAATTAACTATTACTCTAACTCTACTGACTACTAGTCACTAGTAACTCTACTACTACTAGTCTAACCCTAACTTTAAAACATGATTTTCTTTTAAATGTAATGGTTTATGTAAGAAAAGCAATGTCTGGTTTAGATGGAACTGAGATACAGCAGCAATGTGTTTTCTTTCCTCTGGTCACAGCAAACTAACCTATAAACAATGACCTGTTACACAATCATTTATTAAAGATACTGTAGGATTAGATATGTCATCATCATAACCATGTTCTGTATAACAAAGTTAGAGCAAATCTATATTCATTCATTATCTGTAACCACTTATCTAGTTCAGGGTCGCGGTGGGTCCAGAGCCTACCTGGAATCTTTGGGCACAAGGCAGGAAGACACCCTGGAGGCACCAGTCCTTCACAGGGCAACACACACACACGGACAATTTTGAGTCGCCAATCCACCTACCAACGTGTGTTTTTGGACTGTGGGAGGAAACCGGAGCACCCGGAGGAAACCCACGCGGACACAGAGAGAACACACCAACTCCTCACAGACAGTCACCCGGAGCAGGAATCGATCCCACAACCTCCAGGTTCCTGGAGCTGTGTGACTGCGACACTACCTGCTGCGCCACCGTGCCGCCCTACTTACTTAATTTTTTACCACAAATGGTTGCATTAAATTAAATCCACATCCAGAGATATAATTTGAGAATGAGTAGATGGTACTTAAATGATATATTTGGATGTATATCCATCCATTATCTGTAACCGCTTATCCAATTTAGGGTCGCGGGGGGTCCAGAGCCTACCTGGAATCATCGGGCGCAAGGCGGGAATACACCCTGGAGGGGACGCCAGTCCTTCACAGGGCAACACAGACACACACACATTCACTCACACCTACGGACACTTTCGAGTCACCAATCCACCTGCAACGTGTGTTTTTGGACTGTGGGAGGAAACCGGAGCACCCGGAGGAAACCCACGCGTACATGGGGAGAACACACCAACTCCTCACAGACAGTCACCCGGAGTGGGAATCAAACCCACAATCTCCAGACCCCTGGAGCTGTGTGACACTACCTGCTGTGCCACCGTGCCGCCGCTATTTGGATGTATATGATTTAATTTAATGCAAAACGTCTGCATAAAAAAGTCTTAGTTTTGAGTAAAGTATATTATAACTGATATTACATCATTCAAAGAGATGACACTTTATCTTCTGTTTATTATGTTTATTTTATTATCATAATATAATAACTCTTTTTGCTGAGTGAATTGTCTATGGAGATAATGGGGGTCTCCTGATACAACCCTGTGACTGGGTGGGCTCACAGGGGGTGGGGTTAAATAAGTGTAAGGGGCGGAGCGTTCATTATGCTCAGGCTGCAGTGAGAACATCAGCAGTGCAGACACAGTTAAAGTTGCCGTCCTGTGCAGACTTGTGTGTGTTTGTATTTTGTGTGTGTGTGTGTGATGTCCTGCAGCAGCTCGAGCAGTGGATACTGCAGCACAGACTCAGACTCAGAACTTGAAATTTACACACCACACAATTCAGCTCTTAGGAAAAAACCCAACAGGGCAGAGGTGAGGAACTACACACACACAACAACACAAACATATAGTCTCAGTCTTCCTATTACTTTACTACTTTACTTTACTAACTTTACTAATGCTCATGGGACCGTCGGCCCTCAAATCCCCACAACTATGTTTCAGCATCTAGTGTAAAGTCTTTTTAAAATAGTGAAGACAGTTACTGCAGAAGAAACTCTGGAGGAGCAGGTCTCCACACACACTTTAGTCCACAGAGTGTGTAGAGCTATTTACAGAGATTAACTTGGGCTGGGTGGGGTACACTGATATATTACCATTATTGTGATAAACCTTGTTATTATGATAAACAGTGTGTGCATGTTGTTATTTTTTAAAAGACAATACCACCCCCATATTTCACAGCAGACAGAGCAGAATAAGTCCTGATTAAATTAGGTTACATTAGAGTTAGATTTGTATGAGGTAGATGTAGGTTATAATCAATGAAATCATCATTTTAAAGGATTTTCTGTGTCAGAATATTGTGACCCATAATGTATTTATATTTGTCAAGAGTTACTCTATTTACCTTATGCCACACTTCTCATTTAAATATGAATAAACTCTGTTAACGGCAGACGGATCAAATCAGATCAGACACCACCGTGACGTTTGTCTCAGTCTTAAACTAATTACATCAGGGTTCAGCATGAATAAACACCCAGGAGAAAACACCACAAACACACACTTAGACAATGGCCCATCTGCTGTTTTCTATAGAACTCAGACTCGACTGACAGACATGTGTTCCTTTATTACCGCATCTATATTTTCTCCCATCCGCCACACCATATATTACCTATTACAGCAGAAACTGATCTGATGCAGTGCTCCACTAACATACACACCAGGCAAAGACTGGGGATGCTTACTGGTCTCAGTTCAACACATGAATTTTCACTTTTTCATTCACAGTTTGTGTTTTATCTAACACTGGACCTGGGGCAGCTGCCACATGTTCATATTATAATCCTCATTAACCAATTCAGATTTTTTGCTCAGATGGGTTATGGCAGATCTTAACTCTTCATAAATGAAAATGACCTGTGACTTAAATCTGATTGGGAAAGATGGGATTTCACACATCCACACAGTCCTGAAAAAATCTGATCAGTTTCACATTAAGGCAATAAATCTGTAACCGCTTCTCCAATTCAGGGTCACAGTGGGTCCAGAGCCTACCTGGAGTCACACACCTACCAACGTGTGTTTTTGGACTGTGGGAGGAAACCCACACAGACATGGGGAGAACACACCAACTCCTCACAGACTGTCACCCGGAGCGGGAATCGAACCCACAACCTCCAGGCCCCTGGAGCCGCGTGACTGCGACACTACCTGCTGCGCCACCATAATAAATTCATGTCATTGGCAAAAAACATGAATGAGATTGTGATTCTGTCAGAATCATTGCGTATGATTTTGAAGATGTAATTTAATGTATTTTCATTCATTCATTTATTTATTTATTTAATATTGGGTGACAAGGCAGGAACACACCCTGGAGGGGTGCCAGTCCTTCGCAAAGCAATTTAATATATTTATTACTTTTAATTATTGATGTGGGTGGCACAGTGGCGCAGCAGGTAGTGTCGCTGTCACACAGCTCCAGGAACCTGGAGGTTCAAGTTCCGTTCTGGGTGACTGTGAATAGTTTGATGTGATCTCCCCATGTCGGCTTGGGTTTCCTCCGGGTGCTTTGGTTTTCTCCCACAGTCCAAAAACACACATTGGAAGGTGGATTGGCGACTCCAGTATTGTCCATAGGATTGAGTGTGTGTCGCCCTGTGAAGGACTGGTGCCCCCTCCAGGGTGTGTTCTTGCCTTGCGCCCAGTGATTCTGGGTAGGTTCTGGACCCACTGTGACCCTGAATTGGATAAGGGTTACAGGCAATGAAGAAATAAATGAATTACTGATGTACAAATAAATCAGTGTGAAAAGACCTGTATAGTAGCTCTACCGACACCTTGTGGTGAGTTAGAAGTATGACACCTTGTGGTGAATTCGCAATATTACAGTCTACAGTATTTCTGTTCAGTTAATTAGCTACATTACAGTCTATAGTATCTCTACTGACACCCTGTGGTTAATTTGCAATATTACAGTCTACAGTATCTCTACTGACACCTTGTGGTGAATTTGCAATATTACAGTCTACAGTATTTCTGTTCAGTTAATTAGCTACATTGCAGTCTATAGTATCTCTACTGACACCCTGTGGTTAATTTGCAATATTACAGTCTACAGTATCTCTACTGACACCCTGTGGTTAATTTGCAATATTACAGTCTGCAGTATCTCCACTGACACCTTGTGGTTAATTAACAGTGTTAAAGTCTACAGTATCTGTACTGACACATTGCAGTTTATTAGCAATATTACAGTCTACAGTATCTCTACTGACACCTTGTGGTGAATTTGCAATATTACAGTCTACAGTATTTCTGTTCAGTTAATTAGCTGTATTACAGTCTATAGTATCTCTACTGACACCCTGTGGTTAATTTGCAATATTACAGTCTACAGTATCTCTACTGACACCCTGTGGTTAATTTGCAATATTACAGTCTGCAGTATGTCTACTGACACCTTGTGGTTAATTAACAGTGTTAAAGTCTACAGTATCTCTACTGACACATTGCAGTTTATTAGCAATATTACAGTCTGCAGTATGTCTACTGACACCTTGTGGTTAATTAACAGTGTTAAAGTCTACAGTATCTCTACTGACACATTGCAGTTTATTAGCAATATTACAGTCTACAGTATCTCTACTGACACCCTGTGGTTAATTTGCAATATTACAGTCTACAGTATCTCTATTGACACCCTGTGGTTAATTTGCAATATTACAGTCTGCAGTATCTCTACTGACACCTTGTGGTTAATTAACAGTGTTAAAGTCTACAGTATGGGTACTGACACATTGCAGTTTATTAGCAATATTACAGTCTACAGTATCTCTACTGACACTTTGTGGTTAATTAGCAATGTTACAGTCTACAGTATCTCTACTGACACCTTGTGGTTAATTAGCAATATTACAGTCTACAGTATCTCTACTGACACCCTGTGGTTAATTTGCAATATTACAGTCTACAGTATCTCTACTGACACCCTGTGGTTAATTTGCAATATTACAGTCTACAGTATCTCTACTGACACCCTGTGGTTAATTTGCAATATTACAGTCTTCAGTATCTCCACTGACACCTTGTAGTTAATTTGCAATATTACAGTCTACAGTATCTCTACTGACACCCTGTGGTTAATTTGCAATATTACAGTCTGCAGTATCTCTACTGACACCTTGTGGTTAATTAACAGTGTTAAAGTCTATAGTATCGGTACTGACACATTGCAGTTTATTAGCAATATTACAGTCTACAGTATCTCTACTGACACTTTGTGGTTAATTCGCAATATTACAGTCTACAGTATCTCTACTGACACTTTGCGGTTAATTAGCAATATTACAGTCTACAGTATCTCTACTGACACTTTGCGGTTAATTAGCAATGTTACAGTCTACAGTATCTCTACTGACACCTTGTGGTTAATTAGCAATATTACAGTCTACAGTATCTCTACTGACACTTTGCGGTTAATTAGCAATATTACAGTCTACAGTATCTCTACTGACACCTTGTGGTTAATTAACAATATTACAGTCTACAGTATCTCTACTGACACTTTGCAGATAATTAGCAATATTACAGTCTACAGTATCTCTACTGACACCTTGTGGTTAATAAGCAATATTACAGTCTACAGTATCTCTACTGACACCTTGTGGTTAATTAGCAATATTACAGTCTACAGTATCTCTACTGAAACTTTGCAGTTAATTAGCAATATTACAGTCTACAGTATCTCTACTGACACCTTGTGGTTAATTAGCAATGTTACAGTCTACAGTATCTCTACTGACACCTTGTGGTTAATTAGCAATATTACAGTCTACAGTATCTCTACTGAAACCATCCATCCATTATCCATTATCTGTAACCGCTTATCCAATTTAGGGTCGCGGGGGGTCCAGAGTCTACCTGGAATCATCGAGCGCAAGGCGGGAATACACCCTGGAGGGGACGCCAGTCCTTCACAGGGCAACACAGACACACACACATTCACACCTACGGACACTTTCGAGTCACCAATCCACCTGCAACGTGTGTTTTTGGACTGTGGAAGGAAACCGGAGCACCCGGAGGAAACCCACGCGGACACGGGGAGAACACACCAACTCCTCACAGACAGTCACAACTTTGCAGTTAATTAGCAATATTACAGTCTACAGTATCTCTACTGACACCTTGTGGTGAGTTAGCTGTATTACAGTGTACAGTCTCTCTGTTGTATTTTATCACTCAGAAAGTGATGGCCTGTCCTCTGTGTGTCTCCTCAGGATGATCCAGTGGACTGGAGGAGGAAAGAGCTCTCACTCACTGAGGTTCAGCAGAAAATTAAAGAGTACAATGCTCAAATCAACAGCAATCTCTACATGACTCTGGTGAGTGTCCATAATTTCAATGTGTCTATAAATACATCCTGAAACATAAAGTTTTTACCAAATCAATATCCAGAATTTCCTCAGATCAAATCTTGAGGCAGATGACATGAATCTTCAGAAAATAAAACAGATCATTCAGAGATTACTTCAAACATGCTACACTACTATTACTATTATCACTAATTGAAATATTGTTTATACAGTTAAACAAAAAAAATTAATTAATATGACCTTGTTTTTATTGTTTTGTCAATAGTGAATTGAGCTTAAAGAGTATATGGAAATATCTTGATGTTTTCATGATGGTTGTCATGGTAATGTCTCTCTGTCTCTCTCTCTCTCTCTCTTTCTCTTTCTCTCTCTCTCTCTCTCTTTCTCTGTCAGAATCGTGGTGGGTTGTACACTGGTTTCATTCAGGTCCAGTTTAAACTCTCCCGGCCTGTGTCCCTGCCACAGCCCCATAGCCCCTCCCCCTCAGAGGGGGCAGGGCTCCTTCAGCGCAGGACATCCTTCTACCTGCCACGAGACACAGTGAAGAAGCTACACGTGAGCTCACAAACTCATGTCCGAGAGGTCATCACCGCTCTGCTCCACAAGTTCACTGTCCTGGACAATCCGTCCAAATACGCCCTGTACGAGCGGGGAGAGAGACACGGACAAGGTCAGTATCACCGCTCTACTGTCTCACTCCACTGCCTCACTCTAATCTCTCACCACCACTGTCTCACTCTACCCTCTCACCCAAATGTCTCACTCTACTCTCTCACCCCACTGTCTCACTCTTTGCTCTCACCCCACTGACTCACTCTACTCTCTCACCCCACTCTCTGACTCTACTCTCTCACCCCACTGTCTCACTACTCTCTCACCCCACTGACTCACTCTACTCTCTCACCCCACTCTCTGACTCTACTCTCTCACTCCTGTCTCACTCCACTGTATCACTCTACTCACTCACCTCATTTTATAGTCTCTCACTCTGCTCTCTCACGCCACTCCCTCACTCCACTGTATCACTTTGTTTTCTCATCCCACTCTCTCACTCCACTCTCTCACCTCACTGTCTCACCCCACTGTCTCACTCTGCCCTCTCACTCTATTCTCACCCAACTCTCTCAATCCATTGTCTCACTTCACTCTCTCATGCCACTCTCTCATCAAACTGTCTCACTCGTGTCTCATTCCACACTTTCACTCTACTCTCTCCCTCCACTGTCTCACCCAACTGTCTCAATCCACAGCTCTTTATACTGTCTCAATTCACTCTATGACTCCTGTTTCACTGCACTGTCTCACTTCACTGTGTCAATCCACTGTACCATTCCACAGGTCTTCATATTGTCGCACTTTACTTTTTCACAGCCTGTCTCACTCTCTCACTCCAATGGGTAAGCATCAGTACTTAAGGCTCTCACATCAATTAACTTTCCCCTCTCTCTCCCTCCTTCTCTTTCCCCTTCTCTCTCCCTCCCTCTCTTTCCTCCTCTCTCTCTCTCCCTCTCTCTCTCTCTCTCACTCTCTCTCTCTTTCTCTCTCTGGAGAGGGACAATGCTGAACATTATGGACTGGATGAGCTTCTGTTTTCAAACCCTTTTCTGCTTTATCAGAACCTCCAGTTGGGCATGATTGGCACAGCCTTCTCTACGGCCGGAGTCACAGGTTTTAGACATCTGATTGACATAGATCAGAGAAATCAGTCGGTCAAATGCCCAATACATTTAAAGCCTTAGCTTCTTTAGCTGGTGGTCTGGCCCAGTCCCCTTTCCAGAACTCCGTGTGAGCCTGTGTGTCCCTGAGACTGTGAGCAGTGGTGGTCAGTTTCTCTCCATGGGAGGCTTACAGAGGATGGTTTTCTCCACATCTGGTAAAACTGCGCTGTACCAGAGCTGTGCGAAGACTGCTCACTTCCAGGAGCTGGCAGGACGCCATGACTCTAAGTGAAGAGCCTGTCTTTCTGTTCCTCAGGGCGTGAGGCCTTCGTGGAGGCTCCTGTAAAAAAGCCCTCTGCCCAAACATTGTGGGGACCTCCCGTGGAGGATTTTGCACTGTGCTGTACCCACTAATGACTTTGTGTCTAGGTTTAACCCTTCAGTTCTTCCACAATGTAGTTTCTGTAATAACCCTGACCCTGTGTTTCACATGTTCTCTGAATGCTCCTGGCTGCTGCCCTTGTTTGAACTCCTGGGCCAAGTTCTCAGAGGCCTAGGCTTTCTGTTCTCCTCCACTCTGTTTGAAGCGATTTGGAAGTCTTTCAGTTTGTGGTCTGAGGGAAAGGATACAGACACAAGGAGTCACATCTGAGAGTGGAGTTTCTGACATGGCTTACTCTGAGGAGAAATTGTGTATTATTTGAAGCTTTATGTCTCTTGTTTATACAAATGTGCTATAGTTGCACTGGTGAAATGCTGGGCATGTGTGTGTGTGTGTGTGTGTGTGTGTGTGTGTGTGTGTGTGTGTGTGTTAGCTTGCCCTGTTATTTCTATTTCTTTTTGGGTTTTTTTATTATTGAAATTTTGATTATCAGAATTTTTAAAACATGATTTAAATAAAAGGGGTGTAAAAAATGTCTCTCTCTCTCTTTCTTTCTCTCTCTCTCCCTCTCTCTGTCTCCTTCTCTCAGTGTATGTGAGGAAACTGTTTGACAAGGAGTGTCCGTTATTCCTGCGTCTATGTGCTGGACCCAGTGAGAAGACCCTCAGCTTCGTCCTGAGGGAGAACGAGAGTGGAGAAGTCAATGTGAGTCATGTTTACACGATACAAACACTCTGCACAGTGTAACTTTAAAACAACATTAGCCTCACATTTTCAGTCAAATCTAACAGCACAAACGTCAGACTCTGTAACTCAGTCTTGACTGATCTGCTGCTTCTGAAATAGGGGATTTTGGCTAGAGAAATAATAATCAGACTGGAGAGGTGGGCTTGGAAGTGTGTGTGTGTGTGTTTTCACTACCATAAATGAGTTAAATGCAGAAAATAAATTTTATAGAATTAATAAAGTAGCAATCGTTCTTCTTTTTCTTCTTCGTCTACTTTAACGCAGATCTGAGAGTACTGCAGTAACTATTCCTTGTTTTCTCTCTCTCTCTCTCTCTCTCTCTCTCTCTCTCTCTCTCTCTCTCTCATTTTTTTTTTAGTGGGAGGCCTTCAGCCTGCCCGAGCTGAGGAACTTCCTGAGGATCCTTCAGAGAGAGGAAGAAGATCACGTGCGGCAGATTGTCCAACGCTACTCTCTGGCCCGGGACAAGATGAAGGAGGCGATAAGGAATTTCAGCTCCCCAGGATGAATGAGAAGGAGCAGATTTAGTTGAACTGGACATGATCTCACTGCTGGACATGGCTGTAGCTAGAGTGTTAATGTTAAAGTCACCACCACCTGAAATCCAAAGGGCTGCTGGAGGTGCACAGGTCAATAGAGTGCCTCCTACTGAAGAAAACACAGCCGGCAGAACTTTCTGGACCGGAGGAAGAATCAGGGGTCTGTCTCAGAAAGCAGGGTTTACTGGTTAGCAAGCAGGTCATAGTCAGATGGGGTTCATCACTCAGTATCAACAAGTACTGTCTTCACCAAGATTCCTTCATTTGACACACTTAAAATTTGATTAAATATGGTCACCGACAAAATGTATCATAATAAATAGGACCAGGTCTTTTGTGAAACACCCGCAGTAAACAAAGTGGCATGTGTCCAGAAACAAGTTGTTAACAAGTTAACAAGTTGCTACAAACAAAAATTCAAACAGAACTGGTGATTATCTTTTAAATTTACATACACTTTTTTATCCCGGTTAGGTCACACAGTGCGACCTAGCATGAAAGATGTGAAGTTTGAAACCAGCCACAGCTTCTCTCTGAACTGCTGCTAACTCCAGATGACTGGAGCTCAAAACAGTTTGAAGAGGACACTAACTGCCCAGTTACTTTATCTCACATAGCTGTCGCCAGCATTGGTTAGCATCCAGCTAAGAAATAGCACCCAGACAAAACAAAAAGACTCTTGGACCCTAGCTTATGGATGGCTGTGGCATCGTTGGAGACTGAACTTATGATCAGACACCTTGATTAACATAAACATGCTTTCTGAGACAGCTATTTATGTAAATGTTTTATTTTTATTATTATTATCATTTACCTGTGACTATACACTGGGAAAATAAGCCTGGAGCTGTTGTCGATGCTGCTGAAGAAGCTGAAAGAATTTTCTAAAAGCTTCTGAGGTTGAACAGCTGTGTGTTAAAAGCTATAATCCTGTGATATTATATCAAGGTGAACCAGGTGTTGTATTTGCAAATTCCACAGGTGTGAATGACAGAGTAAGTGTGTGACACCCTGTGATGGATTTGTGTGCTGCCAATGTGTGTTCCTGCCTTGTGTTTGTAGAAAGATTTATAGAGGATGAATGAATTACCTCCTGTAACATGGACTTAATGACTTTACACTGTTGTTTTTAAATAATTAAATAAGCACTTTTTGTATTGTGGAAATATCATTTAATCCAGGAAGAAAAACTCAAAAACACTGAAACCTCTTAATCCTAAAACCTCATGAAGATTAGATTTTTTAACATGAATGATTGTTATTATAAAAATGTGATTCTATTACATTTTTATATGGAAGAAATCACTGCGCTGTCTCGTGATTTGGCAATTACCTATTTGACAGTGATATTACTGACCACAAATAATTAAATACTTACACACACACACACACACACAGATATATATATATACAATAATTATATATATATATATATATATATATATATATATATATATATATATATATATAACAATTTTATATATATATATATAATATTTCTTATTTTTTTTATTAACACCACACCCAAAAAAAAACTTAAAGCCTCCCAGAAGAGAAATATTCATATTTTAGAAGCAAAAAGTAGAAATTGTAATTGTAATTTTAAATAATTGTAATTATTATAATACTGATTATTATTATTTATAACTATTCTATGTTTATTACGGATTCTTGTTTCTGCATTTTTCATTAAAAATAAATATTTTTATTATTATATCAAGCTTTTGTCCCTTTTGATGACTCTTATGCTACGTCTGTGTGAATAAGCAGAAAGAATAAAACAAACAGGATTTCAGGATTGAATTTTCACATATTTACTCTAGACTCTTAGATGATCGGCTTAATATATTGTAATTAAGGTATTTATTAACTTATGTAGGTTAGTATACGTCGACTTAATCTTTGAACATATAGCGAAACAGGAGGACTTTTATTATAGCTGTGATATGGACGGGCCTGTAGTTCTACGGTGAGATGTCTGATCTTTCCCGTTGGCCTTTAGAGCGTGATTATCTGTTTATTTCTTCAAGAATAAAGAGAGAAATAGAGGGTAAAAGGGGCCTATTTTACGATATAAACGCAGAGGTTTATTCTTCCTGTTGTATTAAGTGAAGTACACTCGGCTCAAGTAAGTGTCACTGCTCATATTTTGTTATTTTTGTAGAGAAAATAGAGGTGTCTTCATTTTTCTGCGGCTTTTTATTGGAATATTCCATTCCACCTTAAATGCTGCAGCAGATGCATCCTGGCGCCGGAATATAACCCTCAAGCGTCCGAATGGAACTGCTTCAACATTTAAGGTGGAATGGAAAATTCCAGAAACATTCCAGTTTCAGCCTGCTTAGTACATTAAATGTATGAATTTGAGTCTGCTGTACACTCCTATTTAGCAATCCTCCTAAGTTATCCACCTTATTATAATGGTTTTATCTTTAGATTATGGTTCAAAAGCTGCGAACCCCTTTTTAATTAATAGTGATGGGAAATATGGGAAATAAATTTGGGAAACAAGTCAGTTCCCATATTTTCAATGTACAAACACAGTATGAATAATCTCTTTAATCAAACATGAAGTGAAATGTGAGGACACGAATTTAAGGTCACCATGCCCAATACCAACCGTGGGCCAGAGGGGTAACGTTATAAAGCCCCCATCATTGAGCTTTGGAGCAGTAGCAGTGCTCTATCTACAACCTCTGGCATGAGTTGTAGTGCTGTTTGTGATCTAGAACCTGTCATCCAGCACCAGCACCTGACCTCACTGATGATTATGTGGCTGAATGCCATCAAAGCCTCACAGCGGTCAATGTTAAAGTATATAGAGCAATTCAAACCTTTCAAATATTTGTTAATTCATTTAGCAGTGAGAAGGAGCAGAAAGGGTTGAACTGGACATGATCTCACTCAGAACTTTCTGGACTGCAGGAAGAACCAGGGGTCTGTCTCAGAAAGCAGGGTTTACTGGTTAGCAAGCAGGTCATAGTCAGATGGGGTTCATCACTCAGTATCAACAAGTACTGTCTTAACCAAGATTCCTTCATTTGACACACTTAAAATTTTATTAATTATTGTCACAGACAAAATTTAGCATAATATAGGTCTGTCTGATCTGGAGCCATTATGTGGATTGTTTGAAAAGATATAAACTTATTTTACCTTCCAATTCCAATATGTGGATATTCTTAACAAATAAGCTTTTGCCAAAAGGCAAAGTTATGACTAGTTATAAATAGACCTAGTTTTGAGGATAGTAGGCATCCTGTGTGCCACAAATCACAGAAATAATAGCAACTGCATCGCCTCTGCAGCCGTCACCAATGTCTCGCTTCAGATTGGGTCATGTTCTCATGTTCTACACTCACTGCCAAACCTGCAGTGCTTTCAAAATCCTTTCCCTGATGGTCCTGCTCTTTTTATTCCCACACAGCTGCGAGTGAGAGTGCACGGGCCAAGAAAATAATGTCCTGCGGCTAAGATGGGCGGCAGTGGCTCCAAAGGTAAAGGTTACTGGCCTTTTTCCGGCTCGGGATGCAGAGATGATGTGACCAAAGAGGGCAATGAGCAGAGCCTGGCCCGGGTTCGCAGCTTCCGAAACGGGACGCCCTTCGTGTTTACCAGGAGGAGGTGGGGATAAATATAGCTCCATCAACACAAACAGGCTGGGGGCTCAGGTTGGGTGTCAGTCTGGTTCAGAAAAAAACATCACAGAAATAAAATACAACAACAACAAAAAGTGGCAGAAACACACACTAATACTTAAGTTCATATGTTTATTTGTGATTGTTGTGGGGGTTTGGTTTTTCATTTAGGAACATGCATTAATTCATTCATTCATCCATTAATCTTCCCTTAGTGCTTCATCCTAAATTGTAGTGGAGGGTTATAGTCGGTCTATAGCCAATCTAGAATCATTGCAACCAAGGGAGAAGGAAAACCTGGACAGAGTGTCAGTTGATTACAAGGCATCATGCACTCACACAGTTACTTACACTCTCACCCTATCTCTCACACTCACACCTGTGGAACATTTCACACATTCACCCAGTCGCTCACCTGTAAACGATTTCACACTCAGGGTAAAGCACTTACAGAAAATAAAAGTATGAATGAATAGGGATAATTCACAATATACATGAGAAAATAAACTGTGAATAAGATTTGTAGGTTTAATCAATCAGATCCTGAAGAGCGCCTTTAGATGTTCAGTTTATAGAAGGGTTGTGAATAATTTTCTCTGGTGTGGCCTAGATGTTCACATATTTCCCCTTAATTCATTTCTAAATTCATAATTCATTTGTGTCCTTATGCATGTTTGTTTTAGCTCCATGTATTTTGATGAAGATGGAGACCTGGCTCACGAGTTCTATGAGGAGACAGTGGTGACGAAGAACGGCCGGAAGAAAGCAAAGTTGAAAAGGATCCATAAAAACCTCATACCTCAGGTCTGTCCCTGTCAGCATCGCCCTGATATCAACAGGGGGCAGTGTGTACAAGCACCACACCAGTTTTTACTCTGAGGAGTCAGGGTTGGTCTGAATCAACATGAACCAAATGAACATTATAGAGTCAGAGAGCTGCTATATAACACACTTTTCTGTAGAAACCATTATCAGACCCATTCATTTAGTCTCTGTAATTGTTCATTTTCTCTCTTTCTCTCTCTCTCTTTCTCTCTCTCTCTCTCTCTCTCTCTCTCTCTCTCTCTCTCTCTCTCTCTCTCTCTCTCTCTCTCTCTCTGTAGGGACTTATAAAGCTGGATCACCCCTGCCTCCACGTAGATTTCCCAGTCATAATTTGTGAGGTTTGATGAAGGAGAACAGACCTAGGTCACACACTTCATGGTGATTCCGTCCCTCTTCCTCCACTTCGTCCTCATCATCTTCCTCCCATCGGCTTCAGTGTGTTGGGACCTGGATAGACTATCTCTCACGGTAGAGCCCCCATGAGGCCACTCCCTGCATGTTTGTGGGAGACAGGGAGTGACTGTAATGTGGGAAAGACAATAACGATCCTGGTCTAATCCCTGTCTCCAGATCAGAGAGGACTGGACTGCAATCTAGAGCCTGAGTGTGAGTGAATCGGTCATCATTAATGATCAGCGATGAGAGGCGATGCGTCTGCTTTAGTGCCTCGTCCTCTGCGCTCCGTCTGTGTGCTACAGCTGTAGATTATTTAGATGAAGAACCACGAAATGATTGTTTTTGTTTGTCTTTGGCTATTCTAGAACTGGCTAACACCTTTGAGAACCGTTTAAACAGTTACATATTTTCAGCTCTAGAGGGTAGGCTTGTGTGATATTGATTTGTTCCAGATCATGATTTACCGTTTAAAAGTTATGGTCAACTATTTACTGATAAAAACATAAAAAAAAGACAAAGCCACAGAGTGGCGCTGTTGGGTGTCATCTGATACATATACAACTCTTACTTCAATGGCGCCCCCTGCTGCAAACCTTTTTATACTTATTGTTTCATGTGGACGAGATTTTGGGAAACATTGGTGAGAATGTGTTTTTTGGTTGGTTTGTTTTTTATAATTAAAGAGAATATGTCAGTGCTCATTCAATCAGGTCGTCCACTGCTCTCACAGTTTATGTATTAAATCCAATCGAGCATCTTGTCCAGAAAAGAGGTTTTCACACTAGCCTCAGCTTTGTTTTTTAGCTGATTTTGGCTAGTCTCCGTCTCCTCAACACACACACACAAACGCATGGTGATTTCTAGCCCCCTTTTAACCAATCAGAGTCCACGAATAGATTAATCAGTGCAGTGAAACACAGGGGACATGCAACGTGATGGATACTAAACTAATTTTAGGTGTACAAATACGTTTTAAAGCATCAGTATGTATGCTCGTGCGCGCATGTGGTTGTATGTTTGTAACGCGTAACAAATTCAATATTTTTCACGCTCTTTTGTCAGTTTATAGTAAATGGCAATATGTTGTTTCAATCAACCAAAAATAACCTGAAAACGATAGTGAGTGAAGAATATATTGTTATAAAAATTACATTGAAACTTTTCTCTGAACAAGCTGCAGCGTCATATACTGCTGGTGACAGTGTGTGATCATGTAGGGGCAATCAGATCATATCCCACAAGCCTTGTAGAGTGACAGCGAATGATTTAGACGGTGTGTTAAGTCTGGAACTGTTTAAATTCTCTCAAACCCTTTAAAATCAAACTTCTACACCCTTGAAAATGAAGGTTCTTGGCTTGGATGTGTAGTTCTAGACTGTGTGTAATGTTAGAAATTTGCAAGCCTTAAATTGCTCTTCACACTTTAATCCTGTAAAGGCCTGTGTATCGTAACGAAACAGACACGAACCAACATGAGGAAACACATTTTAGTCTGTGTGCCATAGCAGTGTTTGATTGTGGACAAACTCACCATGTCATTCTGTGAATCTGTTCCTTTCCTGGACACTGGTCAAATGTCATCAGTGTGTTGTGACCTTCAGGAGCCAGCAGTGCTTCAGCTATGGCATCTTTGGCCCTTTATTTCCAAGTGTGTGGAATTAAATTTTCTAGAACATGTAGAACACTGTGGGAGAGCCGTTGGATGATGTTGCAGGAACCCAAAGCTTCACAACACAAAGTAGCAGACTGTGGAAAACTATGAACATATTTATGAAATAAACAGAAATGACTGATAGATTGCCAAGGCTTTTAGCAGTGGCTGTGAACTATGCTGTAGTAGTTATGTTCTGTTTAGTACAGTTCACTATAGGTCATCATTCATAAGCCTGTATGACACTATGAGCCTCACCACTGACATGAACCTACATCAGCATCTATAAAAGATTATTCCAGAAAGTGTGAGCCATCAAAAACTATCCAGGGTGAACCTGACTTAACCCGCCCTTTGACCACTCACCTTTGTTGAAATAAACCTTTGTAGATGTTTATGCAGGTCTAAGCCCATCATTATTACAGTTCTATTCAGCCTTATGAGTGATGACCTACTGTAAAGTGTTACAATCTAAACGGTGCTCTGTGATTGGGCAGCAGTGCAGAGCATCACTCACTGTGACCCACCCTGCATCCACTGCTGTGGCGAGTGTAAATTCACTGTTAATTTATTGCACATGGTACGATTTGGTTGATTTCTCTTTTCTTTTTTTAAATAACACCTTCAAATGCACACTACTTTGTTGTCTGTCCTTTATTTAATGTTTTTTGAGGTTTTCTTACCCATAGTAGTGCTCCTTATTTAGCCAGATGATTTAAGCCAAATATTCTTGGTAGTAGAAAGAGCCAGGGATGATTAGCAGCTATGGGCTGTAGTTATAAATGTAATATATGGAGCACCCTGCTGAAAATTCAGTCTGTAACACCACCTCACCAGTAGAGGGAGCCGTCTCAGACACAACCATTAAAGACACTATTTTTAAAAGTTTGTAGACACCTCAGAGTGCTATCATTGAGCTCACCGTAGGAATAATGTTGATAGAAAAGCATTAGAGTGAAATGGGATGTTTTGAAGCAGCTGCACGTGAGCCAAATCTCACTATGCTCAATGCCAAGGCTAGAGGGGTGTGAATAGAGTGGATCTCCATCCATTACCTAATCAGTACCTGATTGCACTAATTCTCTCATCAATGCATGCCATCAGAACTTCACAGAAATGTATCAGCATCCCAGCCTTGTAGCTCAGGTGTGAAGAAACAAACTTAAGACACCAAATACATTTTAAAGAAAAGGTGGGAAATTGCATACATTTGATTATTTACCCATCTCTGATATTAACCCCACCCGACTCCTCATTTATCATCCTCCCCCTCGATCACTACTCCCATTAACCACATTCAGCCTGGGGTTTTTAAATCAGTTATAGAGGCCTCAGACCTCAACTCGAGCGTTCTCCCAGAGGGTTAGGCTGTTCTCAGCGCTTTCCTGTGGGAGGGATGTTTTAGTTTAAAGCCTTTGGGCCGAACTCCAACTCGAAAGTGACGATGGGTTCGCTGCTCTCCAGCACAGAGACTACACCAGATACACATGGGAGGAATTTAAAATGGCCAGAGATGGGAGAATGTGTGAGTGTCGCCATGGTTACAGGTCCCCTGTCATACTCACACACCCATATCACAGTGTCACTGGTTATATTCTGTGTGTTTGTGTGAGAGAGAGAGAGCGTCTGAAAATCAAGTCTGGTAAAAATGTGCATGATTGAATGCACTGAATATCTTAATTACTTCCATATTGAACTCCATACATGATTTCCACACCCTGCACATGTGAAGATGCCCTTATTGCCCTCGTCCTCTATTTGGCGATGGAGTTTAGGGCAGCAAGAGACTCGTGTCCTTATAATGTAAACAATTGCATTTTTGCTACACAAAAGTGCTTGAAACCAGAAGTGTTTTATTTTGTGACCAGTGTCAGTGGGTCCTTCGAAATTTGGGGTTGAAGAATCTAAATACAATAATGCTTCATACCCCAATCATCTCCTGAGACTGATGCGGTATGGGATGTTATGCTATGACTTATTCCCTATCTGGCTGTGGTTTTGCCAGAAGATGTCAGTGCATGGGGATAGCTTATTTTAGTAGATTATTGTGGTTTAATTGATTGTTTAGGACGTTGAGGTTTTTAAAGTTGAATGAATAATCTTTTATTTAATATGCATAATATGCAGTATATGGCCATTTAAAGAGCAAATCATAATAATAAATTATACTAATAAATCATACTAATCACAGTTAATAAATAAATAAATTAAAAGAAACCATTTATTCATATATATATATATATATATATATATATATATATATATATATATATATGTCGAGAGCCTACCTGGAATCATTGGGCGCAAGGCGGGAATACACCCTGGAAGGGGCGCCAGTGCGAGGGCAACACACACACTCGCACGTTCACTCACACCTACAGACACTTTTGAGTCACCAATCCACCTACCAACGTGTGTTTTTGGACTGTGGGACGAAACCGGAGTACCCGGAGGAAGCCCATTCAGACACAGGGAGAACACACCACACTACTCACAGACAGTCACCCAGAGGAAACCCACGCGGACACGGGGAGAACACATCAACTCCTCACAGACAGTCACCCAAACCCACAACCTCCAGGTCCCTTGGAACTGTGTGACTGTGACACTATCTGCTGCACCACCATGCTGCCCTACTGAGTAATTAGTTCAAAGAAAGTCCCTATATTTATACACTTAAGTTACATTAAGTTCTCAGTTTATTTATTTTATATTATAAAAGTTCATTGTTGCACACTCCACACCAACAGATTTCATTTAAGGTTTAATTAACCGCACATTATAAGAGAATGTGTTCATTGGTAATAAAGCATGTCAAGCTTTAAGTATGACTAATTGCTTTCTTAATCAGCCCTTTACTAAAAACACAGGTACAAAATAGAACATATTACTTCTGTGGGCGCCCCTTATTTTCATTTCTGAAAAGTGGCAACCCTACTTGTGGGATTGGTTGAGTGCCCTGAAATTGTACGACATGTTTTCTAACACACTACAAAATGGAGGAACTCCAAAATAGTGCACTAGTGAGTAGGGCATGTGTAATGGGGAGATGTGTAACTTTGACTCAGTACTTCACTGAAAAGCTGAATCAGACTCTTATCCAGGACAACACTGAAACCCTGAACCCGAGTCAACTTCCTGTAGCCGTCCTTACTGTCCTCATGAGTGTTTGTCCTTGTGTACTTGGTGGTTTTGCTGTATGCTGACGTCAATCTGCTCTCTCTCTCTCTCTCTCTCTCTCTCTCTCTCTCTCTCTCTCTCTCTCTCTCTCTCTCTCTGTGTGTGTGTGTGTGTGTGTGTGTGTGTGCGCGCGCGCGCATGTGCGTGTTTCCCGCACTGTCCTCTCATGGAAGACAGAAAAAGAGGAAACACACTGATCTCCACCTCTGACACAGGAAACACACATATGCGTCTTTGGGCATGTTTATGGGTGTCATTATTTTGATTGCAACTCACCCACATCCTAAAGGTCAAAGTCTCTCTCTCTCACACAAACTGGTCTGAACATTTCTGACATATGTGAAACAGAAAAGTGTCACTGACGCACATCACTTATAACATTCATTCATTAATTATCCAGTTCAGGGTCGCGGTGGTTTCTGAGCCTACCTGAAATCATTGGGCGCAAGGCAGGAATACACCCTGGAGGGGGCGCCAGTCCTTCACAGGGCAACACACACTCACGGACACTTTTTGAGTCGTCAATCCACCTACCAACGTGTGTTTTTGGATTGTGGGAGGAAACCCACACGGACACACCAAACTCCTCACAGGCATTCACCCGGAAATCAAACCCATAACCTCCAAGTTCCTGGAGCTCTGTGACTGCGACACTACCTGCTGTGCCACCGTGCCGCACCAAATTCACAACCAGCTAAACATAAGGGGCAACCATGTTTCTTTAAAATTTAAAAAGTGTGTGGAGTGAATTTCAGATGGCTATTATTTGAAGCTTCTTTTGCAGACTTATCTTTGAAAGCTTATTGTGACTAGCAATCTCTCAAAATATTCTATTGTGAAACACTCTGAATAGCTGTATGTATACATCATTATTATTATTATTATTATTATTATTATTATTATTATTATTATTATTATTATTATTATTATAACCCTTCCCAAATAGGTGTGTATGCTGTTCTCCAGGTTAGGACTGTCCTCTAAATCTCTCAGTTATTGCTTAGATTAAGGGATCTCTGAGCTTTGGTAAATTTCTGGAAGATTTAAAAAAAGATGACAAGGGGAATTGGAAGAGATTTAGGGGGTTGTTTATTGGGACATTTTTGGAGGGAGCTGAGGTCAGATAGAGGCTAGCAAGAGAAAATTAAACTATAAACACTCCATACCCACTCATCAATTTATCTGAAACATGATTACCATCAAACCAGTATCTTTCATTCATTCACTATCTGCAACCGCTTCTTGAGTGCAGGGTTGCGGTGGGTTCGGAGCCTATCCAGAATCATTGGGTGCAAGGCAGGGACACAACCTGGAGGGGGTGCCAGTCCTTCACAGGGCAAACAAACCAATATCTTGTGTCTCTATATTTGTGGGGGGGGGTTTTACACTAAAAATATATAATTTATATAATTTATATTAAAATTAATAATGCTTTTGGCTTCTTTTGAATGCTTGTGAATACCCAGGTTTTGACCCTGTACATTTACATTTGTGACAGCAGCCTCTCCGTCTCTCCAATAAAGTAGAGCTTCAAGTATTTCCCATTAAGTGTCCAAGGAATGTTTATACATGTTTTTTGAAACTAGATTTACAGTGGTGTGTACTAATAATCATCTAGTCCTGTTCCCAAAGTTTTAAACCGAGCACTCAGTGACCAAGTGTGTATACCCTCTACTCTGGGGAGGAATTTAACTCACATAAACACACTTTACACACACTGAGTGACCGAGTACATGCTGCCACCTGTGATACAGGTTCTAATCTCTGTGGAATAAGGAGATGATAAGGAAGTTGTTAAAGCCCGGAGGACAGTTCAGCATCACACTGGGGGAAAAAAAACAAAAATGAATTATATGAAAAGCTCTGATATGAGGTCAAATTTTTGGCTCCTTGGTGAGTGCCTGGTGGCTGGACCTTTACTTATGGGGCCGGGTTGGGCTCAGCCTGAAGGAATAACAGTCTGGAGTAATGTGGATTGGGTAGCAGCCAAGGGCATTCTGATCCTTGGTTACTGAAACTGGCTCTCGATACATGGAATATAACCTCTCTGGTGGAAAAGAAGCCTGAGCTGGTGTTTGAGGTTGAAAGGTACCAGCTGGATATAGTCAGGTTCACCTCGACACACAGCATGGGCTCTGGAACCAATCTCCTCGAGAGGGGCTGGATCCTCTCTCACTCTGGAGTTGCCCAGGGTGAGAGGCATAGGGTGGGACTGGGCTTACTTATAGCCCTCCCGCCTCAACGCCTGTATGTTGGGGTTTAAGGGTGTCCATAAGTACACATGGCATCAGGATACCCTAGGTCGCATTTCACTGATCGACTTTATAGTAATATTGTCTGACCTACAGCCATATGTTCTGGACACTCAGGTGAAGAGAGGTGCTGAGCTGTCAACTGATCACCACCTAGTGGTAAGTTGGATCAGATGGTGGGGGAGGATTCCAGACAGACCTGGTAGGCCCAAATGTGTGTTGAGGGTTTGCTGAGAACATCTGGCAGAGAAACATGTCAGATCTTTAACTCCCACATCCGACAGAGCTTTGACCACATCCCTGAGAAGGTAGGTGACATGGAGTCCGAATTTTCCATGTTCTGCACCTCCATTGTTGAGGCGGCCGATTGGATCTGTGGCTGCAAGACTGTCAGTGCCTGTTGTGGTGGCATTCCCCGCACCCGGTGGTGGACAACCCTGGGTGAGGGAGGCTGTCAAGTTGAAGAAGGTGTCCTCTCAAGCCTGGTTGGCTTTTTCAGGGCTGCCCGTTGTCACTGGTTCTGTTCAAAACATTTATGGAGAGAATTTATCTGTGTTGCCAAGTGTAGGAGCATGTCCAGTTTGGTGGTCTCAGGATTCTATGCTTTTTTTTTTATGACCAGCACCTGTAGGTCATCCTCAGGGTCTCCTCCCTGTTGAACAAGCCCGAAACATGGCGTCCAGGAGGCATCCAGACCAGATGCCTGAACCACCTCAACTGGCTCCTCTCAGTGTGGGCTCTCCCATTGAGACAGTGAGGAGTTCCGCAACTTTTTAGAAATGCTGGCGAACTGAAAAGTATGAACATGAAAAGTATGAACATGTACAGCACTCAATACTTAGTTGGAGCTCCTTTTGCCTGAATTAATGTCACACAATGCGGTGTGGCATGGAGTAGATCAGTCTGTGGCACTGCTCAGGTGTTATGAGAGCCCAGGTTGCTCTGATAGTGGCCTTCACCATTGTTGGATCTGGTGTGTTGCATCTTCCTCTTCACAATACCTAATACATTTTCTATGGGGTTAAGGTCAGGCAAGTTTGCTGTCCTTAAACCAGGTACTGGGAGCTTTGGCACTGTGTGCAGGTGCAAAGTCCTGTTGGAAAATTAAATCTGCATCTCCATAAAGTTGGTCAGCAGCAGGAAGCATTAAGTGCTCTAAAACTCTCCTCTTCTCTCTTCTTCCAGACTCTGGGACCTTGATTTCCAAAGGAAATGCAAAATTTACTTTCATCAGAGAACAGTCTGTCTTTAGCCCAGGTGAGACGCTTTTGATGCTGTCTCTTGTTCAAAAGTGGCTTGACATAAGGAATGCGACAGCTGAAACCCATGTCTTGCATACATACATCTATGCGTGGTGGTTCTTGAAGCACTGACTCCAGCTGCAGTCCAGTCTTTGTGAATTTGCCCCACATTTTTTAAAGGGTCGACTGGCCTGGGTATGCCCTCGGTATCCCTTCACGGGAGCTGGGTGGCTAGCGAGAGGGTGGTCTGGGATTCTTTACTCTAAATGCTGTCCCCTTGACCCAGACTCAGATAAGCAGTAGACCATGGATGGATGGATGGATTGATAGGGTACATTTTTACATATTTTTGTGGTTTCTCCTTTTCTATTGTGGCGGCACGGTGGCTTGGTGGTTAGCACGTTCGCCTCCCAGCGATAGGATCTTGGGTTCAAGTCCCATCTGGGTGGAGTTTCCATGTTCTCCCCTGTGTCTGCGTGGGTTTCCTCTGGGGGCTCCGGTTTCCTCCCACAGTCCAAAAACATGGAGGGTAGGTGAATTGGCTTCTGTAATAACTGTCCTGGTTTGTGAGTTAATGAGTGTGAATGTGTGTGTGCCCAGATATGGATTGGCGCTCTGTCCTGGGTGAAATCCTAGTGCCCGATGCAGTCCTCCAGGTGGACGGTCGTTTCTGGTTGAGAGTACGCTGTGCGCATTTGGCTGCCGCTTCTCGCCAGTGTGTGTGTGTGTGAATTGAGCGTTCTGAGCAGTGTAGATTGTAAAGCGTCCTTGGGTGTCTACAAAGGCGCTATATAAGTGTAACGATAATAATAATAATATTTTGTGTGTGGATATCGAAAACAGTCATAATTCACTTTACTTCATTTTCCAACTTCTCATCCCTGCAGGCTGTTTCTGCCTCTTTAAACTGACATATTATACACTTACCATAAGTGAACACTGTCTACAGATGTGAGTTTGTCAGTGACTGGGTGAGTGCAAGATGGTAAATAATTCATAACAGCTACTGAATAGCAGTTCACTATTGAAAGGTTTCTGGAAAGTGTGGTGTGGTCCTAAAGCAAACCTATGAATGGACATCAGAACTCAGTGATCTTACCTAATAAACATTGTGTGTGTGCTGTAATTGCTTCCAGTGGACAATCATTACTAGACATAAATAAGAAGCCTGGGATTTAAAGGGTTAAATTGCTTGCAGAAGCTGAGGGGGAGGACCAAAGGTGTGGTCAATAATAGACTGGAATGAAATGCATGTGTCACTCCGATAGCTGCGCTGACATCTCTCTCTCTCTCTCTCTTTCTCTCTCTCATACTCTCTGGTCATTTGGTCACTACAGTTTGGTGAGTACCCTACTTTTCTCATAAAATGTCCCTGGGACCTTCTGTCTCCTTTGTTTCGGTCAAGTTTCTGCTGAAATAAATTTGTAGAGCATGGCTGACCTGTGTGTGTGTGTGTGTGTGTGTGTGTGTGTGTGTGTGTGTGTGTGTGTGTGTGTGTCAGAGAACAGAATCAGCATTTAGTGTTCTCCTCCAAGCACGCTGAGCCTTAATGTCATTGTATTAGAGGCAGGTTATTCACTCACTCACTCACTCATTTACAGTTGGGAACTGAAACACAAAAGGCTCTTTTTCTCGTGTTCTTGTGTTTAGGGATTTCCGCTGTGATCTGCATCAGTGACACTTTGTGAAGTTGTTTTGTAAAGAGTTGATGTGTCTAAAGGACAAAGAGAGAGAGAGAGAGAGAGAGAGAGAGAGAGAGATGTGTAATGGGTTAACATTGGATTTTCTGTTGATTCAGATCTGCGTTCTTCCAGTTCAGCAGATTCTTTAGAAGAGATTTGTCTGAATAAATAAATATTCATGCTGACAGAGAGACTGGGGCTCATAGAAACCTCAGTCTCCCGTTTATGAGTTCCGTATGATGCTGTGTTTGTTTGAAATAAAGGATCAAGAAGTACATCGTCCACGGTGGAATTTCTACCTCCGAAAGCTGTGGACAGTTTCTTTAAACACTTACACACACATTCACACAGCACTCATAATGGCTCCAGAGGAACTGTTTGATTATGCAATACACACTCACACACGCACACACTTTGAAGTCTCTCTCTGAGCTCTTTATGTCCACTGTAGTCAGGTTTCCTGCTCTCTGGCCTTAACATACTTCAAAGTGGACCTTTGACCTAAAACTTCTGGTGTCTACTCCCTGAAAGCAGCAGCATCGTAAAAAATCTGATTTACATTAGTTCCCCTGTCAGTCCCAGTCTGACGTACTCAACTCTGACATTGACATGAGGGTACAGCATCATAAACCCATATTCCAGGGCAGGAATTGTTACCTGGGTAAAATAACGAACAGACCATCAGCTCAAAGACACCCTTGGGTCCTGTGGGGGGCCATGCTGTCCTTCTCTATCTGGATCAATCTGCTCTGAAATAAACTTCAGCTAAACTTCAGAGTCAGTGTTGTGACCTGTCACAAAATGGCTTTAAAGAATTCTGGTTCTGAGACCTAAGTAAACACCTCTGAGACGACAGTGGCAGGAAATACTCCTTCTGAGCTAGAGGTCTGTGTGGTACCCATTTCCCACCCACTCCTGCTAGATTTTGTCTCGCATCCACTCACCCAAATTCATAATACGTGTGGTAATTATTACATGACTATTATGTTTCTAGACAATAATAGTGTTTTATTTATTTGCGGAATTCTTCTACATGTTTAAGTTGTCCTGCTCCTGGCCACTGCATTGGTTAAGCACCCGCTTCCCGCATAGGACAATTAAATTTAGTCCTGTGCCGCGGGCAGTGCAGACCTCTGCTCTGAGCATCAAGAGCAGAGGACACTGAGGGGAACCCAACCTCCTTGGCTCAAAACTAAATAAAACAAAGAAGGAGCAGTGTATAAACAAAGAGCAGTATGAAGGGAGGGTGATGGAGGTACAGTGAGTGTTCAGTGGCCTGTAATGTCCAGCTCTGAGTTTATTAAGAGCTGCGTTAATAAAACACAGTGAACAGTGAGCAGTTAAAGCACAGTCTCAACAGTCAGACTGTGGTCAGACAATGGTGTGAAAGTGAGACACTCCAGCACATGCTAAAGGCTCAACAAGAGATGATCAAGAAGTCACTTTGGATTATTGTTTGCTTTGCAAAACGCTCTTTAATACTAGCAGCATTAATTGCAACAAACACGATTATGGAGAGCTACTGTTCTCACAACAAAACAAAATTTCCCACTGCTTGTGTTCATTCAGAAGCTGTGTTCATTCAGAAGCTAAGGTGGTGAGTAAGAAGCAAACCTGTTGTTGGTTGGAGTGTAATTTTTTGTCTACATTTTTGTTCACTGTTTGAATTACCACAGAAACCTATTTGTAACTCGAGCTGTTAGTTTTGTAGCACTTTGGCTCTGTGTTTACTTTCGTTTACTTTCAAGCAGATAGTGTTCTCCTGAATTTTGAGTCAGTTCCACCTTAGGTAATGTAACTGTAACAACAAAAATATTTCTTGAAAAGTTCTTGAAAGCTTACAGACGGAACAGTGCAATACCACTGGTAACCATGGAGGGCAGCGTAGCCCATAGTTCATGCAAGTGCGACCTCTGGTAAAAAGAATTCTGTCCACATGTGGTAAAGTATTTACCGTACTCTCAGATCCCTGCCGTTTATGATCCTTTCATCTTTTTTGTACTGAGTAACATTACATTATCAGCTTCCACCGTTTCCAGGTTTCTTGTTTTTGTCAAAACTGTGAACAGCCCACTAGTTAATGTACGTCTTAAGATCCACGCCAACTTTTAAAGGCCTACGCATAGAAATCTGTAGGCAGTGATGGTAATAATGTTTGAAACGGACGTATTCTTTTTCATACGTTAAGGAGTATAAACGAGACTTCAGTATAAAAACTTACTCTAAATCACCCTTTTTAGTTTTAGAAAAGATGAATTGTGGAAAAAAAGACGATTTTCCTTTTTAACTCTGTGGCTTAACAGGAAACTCATTATTTAGTTGACACAGCTAATTTTGAATCTGAAAATCTGTGAGCACTTTGTCTAGTCTGAGTCTGACTCATAAGCTTTCCCCTTGAAATCTGTGGCACATAATGGGTGCAGAAGTGGCCACTTTCACATGATCAGAGAGGCCTCATGGTCAATTTTACACTTAAAGGGTCTGAAAGCAGCTCTTGATAATAACTGACCTCTCCCTGAGTGTGTGCGTGTGTGCATGGGAGAGAGCGTTAAAGGAAAGGCCTTGGGGTTAAAGTGTGTGATATTGTGCTGCATTGTAGGGGGCCAGTCTGGTGCCTAAAGGAAATAACTGAGTGTTTTCAGCCTTCAGAGGGCTCCATGAGAATGCCATTCAGCATCAGGTGGCTCAGCACTGCTGAGACCCCCGGTCCCAACAGGAAGGGCTCAGAGAGCACATATATTACAGCTCTTTGTTTACTTAATATTGTGGATGTCAAGTTGGCCTATAAATCATTACAACAACCGTTTTAGTCATTGTATGAAATATACATATTGCACTGGAAACAGGATAGTTATCTGCACAGTCAGCAGCACTCATCAGAGGACAATGAAAGTGATGTGGTGGACCCAGCAAAGTTTCTGCAAAAATTTATTTTGGAATATTAATATACATTTTTTTCATGAGCAGAAAATTCAAGTCATCACAAATGAACTCCATTACCTCCAATGGCTAGTGAATGTTATTTCACTAGCCATTCACAACGTATTTGGAGTGATTGGATTACAAACCCATTCACAAATAATGCCAATAATGCATGCTGGACATTTATGTTTCAATCACCCAGGTGTGAACAAAGTTATAGACAAATCCACCTACAGACACTGGCATAAGGGTTATAAGGGTATCTTATATGACTAAAGTGTTCAGTAGGATCACATTGTGATATCAACTCTTCATAAATCACTAATAAAGATTAAACATTAGTCATCATTACAGAACTTAAGAACAGAAAACTTTCTCTGAATTTTCAACAGTGGGGTCTTTTCGTGGCTGCCACTTTTTTTTTGCCAGAACCTTTCTCGCAACAGAGTGGAAAAAAGCGAGAAAAGGAATGACTTTCTGGAGAAAAACATCTTGAAATCGTGAAACCCGATCCAGT